>NC_092269.1:15769573-15777063 GCF_036320965.1 Panulirus ornatus
TTATTATTACTCTTACAATTGTTATTATTATCTATTTGATTATCTATTTATGTTTCTTTGTCGCTGTCTCCCGCGTTAGCGAGGTAGCGCAAGGAAACAGACGAAAGAATGGCCCAGCCCACCCACATACACATATATATACATACACATCCACACACGCAAATATACATACCTACGCATCTCAAGGTATACATATATATACACACACAGACATATGCATACATACACATTTACATAATTCATTCTGTCTGCCTTTATTCATTCCCATCGCCACCTCGCCACATATGGAATGACAACCCCCTCCAACCTCATGTGTGCGAGGTAACGCTAGGAAAAGACAACAAAGTCCACATTCGTTCACACTTAGTCTCTAGCTGTCATGTAATAATGCACCGAAACCACATCTCCCTTTCCACATCCAGGCCCCACAGAACTTCCCTGATTTACCCCAGACGCTTCACATGCCCTGGTTCACTCCATTGACAGCAAGTCGACCCCGGTATACTATATCGTTCCAATTCACTCGATTCCTTGCACGCCTTTCACCCTCCTGCATGTTCAGTCCCCGATCACTGAAAATCTTTCTCACTCCATCTTTGCACCTCCAATATGGTCCCCCACTTCTCCTTGTTCCCTCCACCTCTGACACATATATCCTCTTGGTCAATCTTTCCTCACTCATTCTCTCCATGTGACGAAACCATTTCAAAACACCCTTTTCTGCTCTCTCAACCACACACTATTTTTATTGCAACACATCTCTCTTACCCTATTATTACTTACTCGATCAAACCACCTCACACCACACATTGTCCTCAAACATCTCATTTCCAGCACATCAACCCTCCTGCGCACAACTCTATCTATAGCCCACGCCTCACAACCATACAACATTGTTGGAACCACTATTCCTTCAAACATACCCAAATTGTTTTCCGAGATAATGTTCTCGACTTCCACACACCTTTCAAGGCTTCCAGAATTTTCGCCCCCTTCCCCTACCCTATGATTCACTTCCGCTTCCATTGTTCCATCCGCTGCCAAATCCACTACCATATATCTAAAACCTTCACCTCCTCCATTTTTTCTGCATTTAAACTTACCTCTCGGTTGACTTGCCCCTCAACCCTACTGTACCTAATAACTTTGCTCTTATTTACATTTACTCTCAACTTTCTTGTTTCACACACCTTACCAAACTCAGTCACCAGCTTCTGCAGTTTTTCACATGAATCAGCCACCAGCGCTGTATCATCAGCGAACAACAACTGGCTCACTTCACAAGCTCTCTCATCCACAACAGACTGCATTCTTGCCCCTCTTTCCAAAATTCTTGCATTCACCTCCCTAACAACCCCATCCATAAACAAATTAAGCAACCGTGGAGACATCGTACACCACTGCCGGAAACCTATATTCACTGACAACCAATCACTTTCCTCTCTTCTTACACATACACATGCCTTACATCCTCGATAAAAACTTTTCACTGCATCTAAGAACTTGGCTCCCACACCATATTGTTAATACCTTCCACCGAGCATCTCTTCAAAGCAAACACCTGATCCACACATCCTCAACCATTTCTTAAACCACACTGCTCTTCCCCAATCTGATGCTCTGTACATGCCTTCACCCTCTCAATCAATACCCTTCCCGTATGATTTACCAGGAATACTCAACAAACTGATACCTCTGTAATTTGAGCACTCACTCTTATCCCCTTTGCCTTTGTACAATGGCACTATGCACGCATTCCGCCAATCCTCAGACACCTCACCATGAATTATACACATATCAAATGACCTTACCAACAAGTCAACAATACAGTCACCTCCTTTTTTAATAAGTTCCACTGCAATACCATCCAAATGCGCTGCCTTGCAGGCTTTCATCTTCCGCAAAGCTTTTAATACCTCTTCTCTGTTTCCCAAATCATTTTCCCTAACCCTCTCACTTTACACATCACCTCGACCAAAACACCCTATATCTGCCATTCTATTATCAAACACATTAAACAGACCTTCAAAATACTCACTCCATCTCCTTCTCACATCACCACTACTTGTTATCACCTCCCCATTAGCCCCCTTCACTGAAGTTCCCATTTGCTCTCTTGTCTTACGCTCTTTATTTACCTCCTTCCAAAACATCTTTTTATTCTCCCTAAAGTTAATTGATACTCTCTCACCCTAACTCTCATTTGCCCTCTTTTTCACATCTTGCACCTTTCTCTTGACCTCCTGCCTCTTTCTTTTATACATCTCCCACTCATTTGCATTTTTTCCCTGCAAAAGTCGTCCAGAAGCCTCTCTCTTCTCTTTCACTAATAATCTTACTTCCTCATCCTACCGCTCACTACCATTTCAAATCTGCCCACCTCCCACGCTTCTCATGCCACAAGCATCTTTTGCGCAAGCCATCACAGTTTCCCTAAATACATCCCATTCCTCCCCCACTCCCCTTACCTCCTTTGTTCTCACCTTTTTCCATTCTGTACTCAGTCTCTCCTAGTACTTCCTCACACAAGTCTTCTTCCCAAGCTCACTTACTCTCACCAATCTCCACTTTTACGAAAACCTCTACAAATCTTCACCATTTCCTCCACAAGATAATGATCAGACATCCTTCCAGTTGCACATTAATGTCCAAAAGTCTCTCTTTCGCGCGCTTATCAGTTAATACGTAATCCACTAACTCTCTCTTGCCATCTCTCCTACTTAAATACGTATACTTATGTATATCTCGATTTTGAAACCAGGTATTCCCAATCACCAGTCCTTTTTCAGCACATAAATCTACAAGCTTTTCACCATTTCCATTAACAACTGTGAACACCCTATGTATGCCAATAATTCCCTAAACTGCCACATTACTAACCTTTACATTCAAATCACCCATCACTATAACCCGGTTTCGTGCATCAGAACCTCTAACACACTCATTCAGCTGCTCCCAAAACTCCTGCCTATCATGATCTTTCTTCTTATGCCCAGGTGCGTATGCACCAATAATCACCCATCTCTCTCCAGCAACTTTCAACTTTACCTATATCAGTCTAGAATTTACTTTATTATACTCTATCACATATTCCCGCCACTCCTGTTTCATGAGTAGTGCTACTCCTTCCCTTGCTCTTGTCCTCTCACTAACCCCTAATTTTACTCCCAAGACATTCCCAAACCACTCTTCCCCTTTACCCATGAGTTTCGTTTCTTACAGAGCCAAAACATCCAGGTTCCTTTCCTCAAACATACTACGTATCTCGCGTTTTTTCTCGTCTTTGTTACATCCACACATATTTAGACACCCCAATCTGAGCCTAGGAGGATGATGAGCACTCCCCGCGTGACTCCTTCTGTTTTTTCTTTTAGAAAGTGAAAATACGAGGAGAGGAGGGTTTCTAGCCCCTCGATCCCGTCCCCTTTAGTAGCCTTCTGAGGCTCATGAGGAATGCTTGGGAAGTAATCTTTCTCCCCTATCCCCAGGGATATAATTATAATCATTATTATAATTACTATTATTATTATTATTTTTATTATTATTATTATTATTATTATTATTATTATTATTATTATTATTATTATTATTGTCATCATTATTATTATCATTATCATTATTATTAATGTTATTATTATTACCATCATTACCATTTCATTATTTTCATTATTATTGTTATTACTATTATTATTATTATTATTATTATTATTATTATTATTATTATTATTATTATTATTATTATTATTATCATTATCATTATTATTATTATTATTATTATTTTTATTATCATTATTATTATTATTATTATCATTATTATTATTATTATTATTATCATTATTACTATTATTATTATTATTATTAATTATTTTTATTATCATTATTATTATTATTATTATTATTATTATTATTATTATTATTATTATTATTATCATTATCATTATTATTATTGTTATTATTATTTTTATTATCATTATTATTATTATTATTATTATTATTATTATTATTATTATTATTATTATTATTATTTTTATTATCATTATTATTATCATTATTATCATTATTATTATTATTATTATTATCATTATTATCATTATTATTATCATTATCATTATTATTATCATTATCATCATTATAGTATTATAGTATCACTATTATCATTATCATTATTAATATTATTATTATTGTTATTATTTGTTTACCATTATTATTAGTAGTAGTGGTGGTAGTCGTAGTATTATCACTATTATTATTTTCATTATTATCATTATTATTATTCTTACTACTAGTTTTACTACAATAATTATTATTATTGTACTTATTTTTATCATTATCATTATTGAAATCACTAGTAGTAGTAGTAGTAGTAGTAGTAATAGTAGTAGCAGTAGTGGTAGTAGTAGTAGTAGAAATTATATCAATAACACTGATGATGTAATAACAATAATGATAATGATAACGACAATGATAATCATAATGATAATAAATATCTCTCAGTAATCACTGCATTAAACCTGAAATTACTATGGTTTTATTATTATATATCCCATATTCACTACATATGCACATTATAGTTCTTTCCTTTTTATCGCTTCATCAGTCAGTAAACCAAGGGTTGCAGTTCCTGCTCTTTGTATTAAACATATATATATATATATATATATATATATATATATATATATATATATATATATATATATATATATATATATATATATATATATATATATATATATATATATATATATATATATATATATTTTTATTTATTTTCATTTGACTCTGTCTCCCGCGTTTGCGAGGTAGCACAAGGAAATAGACGAAAGAAATAGCCCAACCCACCCCCATACACATGTATATACATACACGTCCACACACGCAAATATACATACCTATACATCTCAATGTACACATAGATATATACACACACAGACACATATATAACCCATGCACACAATTCACACTGTCTGCCTTTATTCATTCCCATCGCCACCTCGCCACACATGGAATACCATCCCCCTCCCCCCTCATGTGTGCGAGGTAGCGCTAGGAAAAGAAAACAAAGGCCCCATTCGTTCACACTCAGTCTCAAATTGTCATGCAATAATGCCCGAAACCACAGCTCCCTTTCCACATCGAGGCCCAAAACAACTTTCCATGGTTTACCCCAGACGCTTCACATGCCCTGATTCAATCCACTGACAGCACGTCAACCCTGGTATACCACATCTATCCAATTCACTCTACTACTTTCCCGCCTTTCACCCTCCTGCATGTTCAGGCCCCGATCACTCAAAATCTTTTTCACTCCATCTTTGTACCTCCAATTTGGTCTCCCACTTCTCGTTCCCTCCACCTCCGACACATATATCCTCTTGGTCAATCTCTCCTCACTCATTCTCTTCATGTGCCAAAACCATTTCAAAACACCCTCTTCTGCTCTCTCAACCAAGCTCTTTTTATTTCCACACATCTCTCTTACCCTTACATTACTTACTCGATCAAACCACCTCACACCAGATATTGTCCTCAAACATCTCATTTCCAGCTCATCCACCCTCCTGCGCACAACTCTATCCATAGCCCACGCCTCGCAACCATACAACATTGTTGGAACCACTATTCCTTTAAAGATACCCATTTTTGCTTTCCGAGATAATGTTCTCGATTTCCACACATTCTTCAAGGCTCCCAGGATTTCCGCCCCCTCCCCCACCCTATGATTCACTTCCGCTTCCATGGTTCCATCCGCTGCCAGATCCACTCCCAAATATCTAAAACACTTTACTTCCTCCAGTTTTTCTCCATTCAAACTTACCTCCCAATTGACTTGACCCTCAACCCTACTGTACCTAATAACCTTGCTCTTATTCACATGTACTCTTAACTTTCTTCTTTCACACACTTTATATATATATATATATATATATATATATATATATATATATATATATATATATATATATATATATATATATATATGTATATATATATATATATATATATATATATATATATACATATATATATATATATATATATATATATATATATATATATATGTATATATATATATATATACATATATATATATATATATATATATATATATATATATATATATATATATATATATATATATATATATATATATATATGTATATATATATATATATACATATATATATATATATATATATATATATATATATATATATATATATATATATATATATATTTTCCCTGGGGATAGGGGAGAAAGAATACTTCCCCCGTATTCCCTGCGTGTCGTAGAAGGCGACTAAAAGGGGAGGGAGCGGGGGGCTGGAAATCCTCCCCTCTCGTTTTTTTTTTAATTTTCCAAAAGAGGGAACAGAGAATTGCGCCAGGTGAGGGTATTCCCTCAAAGGCCCAGTCCTCTGTTCTTAACGCTACCTCGCTAATGCGGGAAATGGCGAATAGTTTGAAAGAAAAAGAAAGAAAAAAGAAAAATATATATATATATATATGTATATATATATATATATATATATATATATATATATATATATATATATATATATATATATATTTATATATATATATATATATATATATATATATATATATATATATATATATATATATTATCCCTGGGGATAGGGGAGAAAGAATACTTCCCACGTATTCCCTGCGTGTCGTAGAAAGCGACTAAAAGGGAATGAAGTGGGGGGCTTGAAATCCTCCCCTCTCATTTTTTTTTTTTAATTTTCCAAAAAGATGAACAGAAAAGGGGCCAGGTGAGGATATTCCCACAATGGCCCAGTCCTCTCTTCTTAACGCTACGTCGTTAATGCGGGAAATAGCGAATAGTGTGAAAGAAGAGAATATATATATATATGCAGGAGGGTGAAAGG
The DNA here is from genome assembly GCF_036320965.1 of Panulirus ornatus. Taxonomy (NCBI): domain Eukaryota; kingdom Metazoa; phylum Arthropoda; class Malacostraca; order Decapoda; family Palinuridae; genus Panulirus; species Panulirus ornatus. The sequence continues at coordinate 15,776,467 of NC_092269.1, forward strand.
AGGGCAAGGAACAGAGTGAATTGGAGCGATGTGGTATACCGGGGCTGACGTGCTGTCAGTGGATTGAATCAAGGCATGTGAAGCGTCTGGGGTAAACCATGGAAAGCTGTGTAGGTATGTATATTTGCGTGTGTGGACGTATGTATATACATGTGTATGGGGGGGGTTGGGCCATTTCTTTCGTCTGCTTCCTTGCGCTACCTCGCAAACGCGGGAGACAGCGACAAAGTATAAAAAAAAAAAAAAAATATATATATATATATATATATATATATATATATATATATATATATATATATATATATATATATACATATATACACCTGGACTTAAACCCAAATCGAAAGGTCTTCCGTTCATATATGCATCAAAAAAAATTGTAAAGTAGTGGATACTACTTAGTGTTGCTAGAGTGAATGACGGGCCTGCTTATTAACCGCTAAGTGTGAATCTATTAACATTTCTCCACTAAAGTGTATATATTCAGAAGCTTGACATTTCGTCGTACTGATGCAGAGTCTTCGAGGAAGGCGGAGAATATGAGATGACTTCCCTTTCCCTACCCAACCCACACCTAAGAAAATAGAAAATATTCCT
>NC_092269.1:15777163-15782163 GCF_036320965.1 Panulirus ornatus
ACCTGGACTTAAACCCAAATCGAAAGGTCTTCCGTTCATATATGCATCAAAAAAAATTGTAAAGTAGTGGATACTACTTAGTGTTGCTAGAGTAAACGACGGGCCTGCTTATTAACCGCTAAGTGTGAATCTATTAACATTTCTCCACTAAAGTGTATATATTCAGAAGCTTGACGTTTCGTCGTACTGATGCAGAGTCTTCGAGGAAGGCGGAGAATATGAGATGACTTCCCTTTCCCTACCCAACCCCCACCTAAAAAAATAGAAAATATTCCTGATAGCAGAAGTTTAAGGTGATATTTAAGGTAACTGACAATAAAGCAAATTATCGCCCAGAGTAATGTCAACTCGTTACCACTGAATGACGTGACATTTATGTTACCGAACAGTATAAAAGGAAATTGCTTTAGAATTTGATGTGACTTAGTGGGTGAGTGGCGTCCCTAGTATCTGTGGTTTGAGAAAACGGGATTAATTGATTAGGGTTTAAAACAAAGAACAGGAACTGCAACCCTTGGTTTACTGACTGATGAAGCGATAAAAAGGAAAGAACTATAATGTGTATATGTAGTGAATATGGGATATATAATAATAAAACCATATAAATTTCAGGTTTAATGTAGTGATTACTGTGAGAGATATTTATTATCAATATGATTATAATTGTCGTTATCATCATCATTATTGTTATTGTATCATCAGTGTTATTGATATAATTTCTACTACTACTACTACTACTGCTACTACTATTACTACTACTACTACTACTACTACTAGCGATTCTGATAATGATAATGATAAAAATCAGTATAATAATAATAATGATTGTAATAAAACTAATAGTAAGAAAAATAATAAAGATAATAATGAAAATAATAATAGTGATAATACTACTGCTACCACCACTACCACTAATAATAATTATAATACAAATAATAACAATAATGATAATAGTGACAGTTATAATGATAATAATATAATGATAATAATGATAATAATAATCATGATAATAATGATAATAATAATAATAATGATAATAATAATAATAATAATAATAATGATAATAATAATAATAATGATGATAATAATAATAATAGTAATAACAATAATAATGATAATAATGATAATGATAATGATGGTAATAATAATAACATTAATAATAATGATAATACTGATAATGATAATGATGGTAATAATAATAACATTAACAATAATGACAAAAATATTGATAATGATACCAATAATAATAATAATAATAATGATAATAATAATAATAATAATAATAATAATAATAATAATAATAATAATGATAATAATAATAATGATAATAATAATGATAATAATAATAATAATAATAATAATAATAATAATAATAATAATAATAATAATAATAATAATAATGATAATAATAATAATAATAATAATAATAATAATAATAATAATAATAATAATAATAATAATAATAATAATAATAATGATAATAATAATAATAATAATAATGATAATAATAATAATAATAATAATGATAATAATAATAATAATAATAATAATAATAATAATAATAATTATAATAATAATGATAATAATAAAAATAATAATAATAATAATAATATCCCTGGAGATAGGGGAGAAAGAATACTTCCCAAGCATTCCTCACGTGTCGCAGGCGACTAAAGGGGACGGGAGCAAGGGGCTAGAAACCCTCCCCTCCTCGTATTTTCACTTTCTAAATTTTAGGGAGAATAAAAAGATGTTCTGGAAGGAGGTAAATAAAGTGCGTAAGACAAGGGAGCAAATGGGAACTTCAGTGAAGGGCGCAAATGGGGAGGTGATAACAATTAGTGGTGATGTGAGAAGGAGATGGAGTGAGTATTTTGAAGGTTTGTTGAATGTGTTTGATGATAGAGTGGCAGATATAGGGTGTTTTGGTCGAGGTGGTGTGCAAAGTGAGAGGGTTAGGGAAAATGATTTGGTAAACAGAGAAGAGGTGGTAAAAGCTTTGCGGAAGATGAAAGCCGGCAAGGCAGCAGGTTTGGATGGTATTGCAGTGGAATTTATTAAAAAAGGGGGTGACTGTATTGTTGACTGGTTGGTAAGGTTATTTAATGTATGTATGACTCATGGTGAGGTGCCTGAGGATTGGCGGAATGCGTGCAGAGTGCCATTGTACAAAGGCAAAGGGGATAAGAGTGAGTGCTCAAATTACAGAGGTATAAGTTTGTTGAGTATTCCTGGTAAATTATATGGGAGGGTATTGATTGAGAGGGTGAAGGCATGTACAGAGCATCAGATTGGGGAAGAGCAGTGTGGTTTCAGAAGTGGTAGAGGATGTGTGGATCAGGTGTCTGCTTTGAAGAATGTATGTGAGAAATACTTAGAAAAGCAAATGGATTTGTATGTAGCATTTATGGATCTGGAGAAGGCATATGATAGAGTTGATAGAGATGCTCTGTGGAAGGTATTAAGAATATATGGTGTGGGAGGCAAGTTGTTAGAAGCAGTGAAAAGTTTTTATCGAGGATGTAAGGCATGTGTACGTGTAGGAAGAGAGGAAAGTGATTGGTTCTCAGTGAATGTAGGTTTGCGGCAGGGGTGTGTGATGTCTCCATGGTTGTTTAATTTGTTTATGGATGGGGTTGTTAGGGAGGTGAATGCAAGAGTTTTCGAAAGAGGGGCAAGTATGAAGTCTGTTGGGGATGAGAGAGCTTGGGAAGTGAGTCAGTTGTTGTTCGCTGATGATACAGCGCTGGTGGCTGATTCATGTGAGAAACTGCAGAAGCTGGTGACTGAGTTTGGTAAAGTGTGTGAAAGGAGAAAGTTAAGAGTAAATGTGAATAAGAGCAAGGTTATTAGGTACAGTAGGGTTGAGGGTCAAGTCAATTGGGAGGTGAGTTTGAATGGAGAAAAACTGGAGGAAGTGAAGTGTTTTAGATATCTGGGAGTGGATCTGGCAGGGGATGGAACCATGGAAGCGGAAGTGGATCATAGGGTTGGGGAGGGGGCGAAAATTCTGGGAGCCTGGAAGAATGTTTGGAAGTCGAGAACATTATCTCGGAAAGCAAAAATGGGTATGTTTGAAGGAATAGTGGTTACAACAATGTTGTATGGTTGCGAGGCGTGGGCTATGGATAGACTGGTGCGCAGGAGGATGGATGTGCTGGAAATGAGATGTTTGAGGACAATGTGTGGTGTGAGGTGGTTTGATCGAGTAAGTAACATAAGGGTAAGAGAGATGTGTGGAAATAAAAAGAGCGTGGATGAGAGAGCAGAAGAGGGTGTTTTGAAATGGATTGGGCACATGGAGAGAATGAGTGAGGAAAGATTGACCAAGAGGATATATGTGTTGGAGGTGGAGGGAACGAGGAGAAGAGGGAGACCAAATTGGAGGTGGAAAGATGGAGTGAAGAAGATTTTGTGTGATCGGGGCCTGAACATGCAGGAGGGTGAAAGGAGGGCAAGGAATAGAGTGAATTGGAGCGATGTGGTGTACCGGGGTTGACGTGCTGTCAGTGGATTGAATCAGGGCATGTGAAGCGTCTGGGGTAAACCATGGAAAGCTGTGTAGGTATGTATATTTGCGTGTGTGGACGTATGTATATACATGTGTATTGGGGTGGGTTGGGCCATTTCTTTCGTCTGTTTCCTTGCGCTAACTCGCAAACGCGGGAGACAGCGACAAAGCAAAAAAAAAAAAAAAAAAAAAAAAGGAGAAACAGAAGGAGCCACGCGGGGATTGCTCATCCTCCTCGAAGGGTCAGATTGGGGTGTCTAAATGTGTGTGGATGTAACCAAGATGAGAAAAAAGGTGAGATACGTAGTATTTTTGAGGAAAGGAACCTGGATGTTTTGGCTCTGTGTGAAACGAAACTCATGGGTAAATGGGAAGAGTGGTTTAGGAATGTCTTGGGAGTAAAGTCAAGGGTTAGTGAGAGGACAAGAGCAAGGGAAGGAGTAGCACTACTCATGAAACAGGAGTGGTGGGAATATGTGATAGAGTATAAGAAAGTAAATTCCAGATTGATATGGGTAAAACTAAAAGTTGCTGGAGAGAGATGGGTGATTATTGGTGCATATGCACCTGGGTATGAGAAGAAAGATAATGATAGGCAGGTGTTTTAGGAGCAGCTGAATGAGTGTGTTAGAGGTTCTGATGCACGAAACCGGGTTATAGTGATGGGTGATTTGAATGTAAAGGTGAGTAATGTGGCAGTTGAGGGAATAATTGGTATACATGGGGTGTTCAGAGTTGTAAATGGAAATGGTGAAGAGCTTGTAGATTTATGTTCTGAAAAAGGACTGGTGATTGGGAATACCTGGTTTAAAAAGCGAGATATACATAAGTATACGTATTTAAGTAGGAGAGATGGCAAGAGAGAGTTACTGAATTACGTGTTTATTGATAAGCGCGCGAAAGAGAGACTTTTGGACGTTAATGTGCAGCTGGAAGAATGTCTGATCATTATCTTGTGGAGGAAAAGGTGAAGATTTGTAAAGGTTTTCATAAAAGAAGAGAGAATGTTGGGGTGAGAAGAGTGGTGAGAGTAAGTGAGCTTAGGAAGGAGACTTGTTTGAGGAAGTACTAGGAAAGACTGAGTACAGAATGGAAAAAGGTGAGAACATAGGAGGTAAGGGGAGTGGGGGAGGAATGGGATGTATTTAGGGATACTGTGATAGCTTGAGCAAAAGATGCTTGTGGCATGAGAAGCGTGGGAGGTGGGCAGATTTGAAATGGTAGTGGGCGGTGGGATGAGGAAGTAAGATTGTTAGTGAAAGAGAAGAGAGAGGCATGTGGACGATTTTTGCAGGGAAAAAATGCAAATAAGTGGGAGATGTATAAAAGAAAGAGGAAGAATGTCAAGAGAAAGGTACAAGAGGTGAAAGAAGGCAAATGAGAGTTAGGGTGAGAGAGTATCAATAAACTTTAGGGAGAATAAAAAGATGTTTTGGAAGGAGGTAAATAAAGAGCATAAGACAAGAAAGCAAATGGGAACTTCAGTAAA
>NC_092269.1:15787163-15792163 GCF_036320965.1 Panulirus ornatus
GAGTGTGTTAGTGGTTTTGATGCACGAGACCGGGTTATAGTGATGGGTGCTTTGAATGCAAAGGTGAGTAATGTAGCAGTTGAGGGAATAATTGGTATACATGGGGTGTTCAGTGTTGCAAATGGAAATGGTGAAGAGCTTGTAGATTTATGTGCTGAAAAAGGACTGGTGATTGGGAATATCTGGTTTAAAAAGCGAGATATACAAAAGTATACGTATCTAAGTAGGAGAGATGGCCAGAGAGAGGTATTGGATTACGTGTTAATTGACAGGCGCGGGAAAGAGAGACTTTTGGATGTTAATGTGCTGAGAGGTGCAACTGGAGGGATGTCTGATCATTATCATATGTAGGTTAAGGTGAAGATTTGTATGGATTTTCAGAAAAGAAGAGTGAATGTTGGGGTGAAGAGGGTGGTGAGAGTAAGTGAGCTTGGGAAGGAGACTTGCGAAGAAGTACCAGGAGAGAATGAGTACAGAATGGAAAAAGGTGAGAACAATGGAAGTAAGGGGAGTGGGGGAGGAATGGGATGTATTTAGGGAATCAGTGATGGATTGCGCAAAAGATGCTTGTGGCATGAGAAGAGTTGGAGGTAGGTTGATTAGAAAGGGTAGTGAGTGGTGGGATGAAGAATTAAGATTATTAGAGAAAGAGAAGAGACAGGCATTTGGACGATTTTTGCAGGGAAAAAATGCAATTGAGTGGGAGATGTATAAAAGAAAGAGACATGAGGTCAAGAGAAAGGTGCAAGAGGTGAAAGAGAGGGCAAATAAAGTGCGTAAGACAAGGGAGCAAATGAGAACTTCAGTGAAAGGCGCAAATGGGGAGGTGATAACAAGTAGTGGTGATGTGAGAAGGAGATGGAGTGAGTATTTTGAAGGCTTGTTGAATGTGTTTGATGATAGAGTGGCAGATATAGGGTGTTTTGGTCGAGGTAGTGTGCAAAGTGAGAGTGTTACGGAAAATGATTTGGTAAACAGAGAAGAGGTAGGAAAACCTTTGCGGAAGATGAAAGCCGGTGAGCCAGCAGGTTTGGATGTTATTGCAGTGGAATTTATTAAAAAAGGGGGTGACTGTCTTGTTGACTGGTTGGTAAGGTTATTTAATGTATGTATGACTCATGGTGAGGTGCCTGAGGATTGGCGGAATGCGTGCATAGTGCCATTATACAATGGCAAAGGGGATAAGAGTGAGTGATCAAATTACAGAGGTATAAGTTTGTTGAGTATTCCTGGTAAATTATATGGGAGGGTATTGATTGAGAGGGTGAAGGCATGTACAGAGCATCAGATTGGGGAAGAGCAGTGTGGTTTCAGAAGTGGTAGAGGATGTGTGGATCAGGTGTTTTCTTTGAAGAATGTATGTGAGAAATACTTAGAAAAGCAAATGGATTTGTATATAGCATTTATGGATCTGGAGAAGGCATATCATAGAGTTGATAGAGATGCTCTGTGGAAGGTATTAAGAATATATGGTGTGGGAGGCAAGTTGTTAGAAGCAGTGAAAAGTTTTTATCGAGGATGTAAGGCATGTGTACGTGTAGGAAGAGAGGAAAGTGATTGGTTCTCAGTGAAAGTAGGTTTGCGGCAGGGGTGTGTGATGTCTCCATGGTTGTTTAATTTGTTTATGGATGGGGTTCTTAGGGAGGTGAATGCAAGAGTTTTGGAAAGAGGGGCAAGTATGAAGTCTGTTGTGGATGAGAGAGCTTGGGAAGTGAGTCAGTTGTTGTTCGCTGATGATACAGCGCTGATGGCTGATTCATTTGAGAAACTGCAGAAGCTGGTGACTGAGTTTGGTAAAGTGTATGAAAGAAGAAAGTAAAGAGTAAATGTGAATAAGAGCAAGGTTATTAGGTACAGCAGGGTTGAGGGTCAAGTCAATTGGGAGGTAAGTTTGAATGGAGAAAAACTGGAGGAAGTAAAGTGTTTTAGATATCTGGGAGTGGATCTGGCATCGGATGGAACTATGGAAGCGGAAGTGAATCATAGGGTGGGGGAGGTGGCGATAATCCTGGGAGCCTTGAAGAATGTGTGGAAGTCGAGAACATTATCTTGGAAATCAAAAATGGGTATGTTTGAAGGAATAGTGGTTCCAAGAATGTATGGTTGCGAGGCGTGGGCTATGGATAGAGTTGTGCGCAGGAGAGTGGATGTGCTGGAAATGAGATATTTGAGGACAATGTGTGGTATGAGGTGGTTTGATGGAGTAAGTAATGTAAGGGTAAGAGAGATGTGTGGAAATAAAAAGAGTGTGGTTGAGAGAGCAGAATATGGTGTTTTGAAATGGTTTGGGCACACGGAGAGAATGAGTGAGGAAAGATTGACCAAGTGGATATATGTGTCGGAGGTGGAGGGAACGAGGAGAAGTGGGAGACTAAATTGGAGGTGGAAAGATGGAGTGAAAAAGATTTTGTGTGATCGGGGCCTGAACATGTAGGAGGGTGAAAGGAGGGCAAGGAGTAGAGTGAATTGGATCGATGTGGTATACCTGGGTTGACGTGCTATCAGTGGATTGAATCAGGGTATTTGAAGCGTCTGGGGTAAACCATGGAAAGTTGTGTGGGGCCTGGATGTGGAAAGGGAGCTGTGGATTCGGGCATTATTGCGTGACAGCTGGAGACTGAGTGTGAACGAATGGGGCCTTTGTTGTCTTTTCCTAGTGCTACCTCGCACACATGAGGGGGGAGGGGGATGGTATTCCATGTGTGCCGAGGTGGCGATGGGAATGAATAGGGGCAGACAGTGTGAATTGTGTGCATGGGTATATATGTATGTGTCTGTGTGTGTATATATATGTGTACATTGGGATGTATAGGTATGTATATTTGCGTGTGTAGGCGTTTGTGTGCGTACATTGTGTATGGGGGTGGGTTGGGCCATTTTCTTTCGTCTGTTTCCTTGCGCTGCCTCGCAAACGCGGGAGACAGCGACAAAGCAAAAGAAAAACAATAATATTATTATTATTATTATTACTATTATTATATTATTATTATCATTATTATTATTATTATTATTATTATTATTATTTTTTTTTTTTTTTTTTTTTTATATACTTTGTCGCTGTCTCCCGCGTTTGCAAGGTAGCGCAAGGAAACAGACGAAAGAAATGGCCCAACCCACCCCATACACATGTATATACATACGTCCACACACGCAAATATACATACCTACACAGCTTTCCATGGTTTACCCCAGACGCTTCACATGCCTTGATTCAATCCACTGACAGCACGTCAACCCCGGTATACCACATCGCTCCAATTTACTCTATTCCTTTCCCTCCTTTCACCCTCCTGCATGTTCAGGCCCCGATCACACAAAATCTTTTTCACTCCATCTTTCCACCTCCAATTTGGTCTCCCTCTTCTTGCTCCCTCCACCTCCGACACATATATCCTCTTGGTCAATCTTTCCTCACTCATCCTCTCCATGTGCCCAAACCACTTCAAAACACCCTCTTCTGCTCTCTCAACCACGCTCTTTTTATTTCCACACATCTTTCTTACCCTTACGTTACTTACTCGATCAAACCACCTCACACCACACATTGTCCTCAAACATCTCATTTCTAGCATATCCATCCTCCTGCGCACAACTCTATCCATAGCCCACGCCTCGCAATCATACAACATTGTTGGAACTACTATTCCTTCAAACATACCCATTTTTGCTTTCCGAGATAATGTTCTCGACTTCCACACATTCTTCAAGGCCCCCAGAATTTTCACCCCCTCCCCCACCCTATGATCCACTTCCGCTTCCATGGTTCCATCCGCTGCCAGATCCACTCCCAGATATCTAAAACACTTCACTTCCTCCAGTTTTTCTCCATTCAAACTCACCTCCCAATTGACTTGACCCTCAACCCTACTGTACCTAATAAACTTGCTCTTATTCACATTTACTCTTAACTTTCTTCTTCCACACACTTTACCAAACTCAGTCACCAGTTTCTGCAGTTTCTCACATGAATCAGCCACCAGCGCTGTATCATCAGCGAACAACAACTGACTCACTTCCCAAGCTCTCTCATCCCCAACAGACTTCATACTTGCCCCTCTTTCCAAAACTGTTGCATTTACCTCTCTAACAACCCCATCCATAAACAAATTAAACAACCATGGAGACATTACACACCCCTGCCGCAAACCTACATTCACTGAGAACCAATCACTTTCCTCTCTTCCTACACGTACACATGCCTTACATCCTCGATAAAAACTTTTCACTGCTTCTAACAACTTTCCTCCCACACCATATATTCTTAATACCTTCCACAGAGCATCTCTATCAACTCTATCATATACCTTTTCCAGATCCATAAATGCTACATACAAATCCATTTGCTTTTCTAAGTATTTCTCACATACATTCTTCAAAGCAAACACCTGATCCACACATCCTCTACCACTTCTGAAACCACACTGCTCTTCCCCAATCTGATGCTCTGTACATGCCTTCACCCTCTCAATCAATACCCTCCCATATAATTTACCAGAAATACTCAACAAACTTATACCTCTGTAATTTGAGCACTCACTCTTATCCCCTTTGCCTTTATACAATGGCACTATGCACGCATTCCGACAATCCTTGATAGGATTACTATTATTATCATTGTTATTATATTATTATCATTAATATTATTACTACTATTGCTATTATTATTATTATTATTATTATTACTATTATTATTATTATTATTATTATTATTATTATTATTATTATTATTATTATTATTATTATTATTATTATTATTATTATGTGAATGTAGGTTTGCGACATGGGTGTGTTATGTCTCCATGGTTGTTTAATTTGTTTATGGTTGGGGTTGTTAGGGAGGTAAATGCAAGAGTTTTGGAAAGAGGGGCAAGTATGAAGTCTGTTGGGGATGAGATAGCTTGGGAAGTGAGTCAGTTGTTGTTCGCTGATGATACAGCGTTGGTGGCTGATTCATGTGAGAAACTGCAGAAGCTGGTGACTGAGTTTGGTAAAGTGTGTGG
>NC_092269.1:15797163-15812163 GCF_036320965.1 Panulirus ornatus
ATTATTATTATTATCATTATTATTATTATTATTATTATTATTATTATTATTATTATTATTATTATTATTATTATTATTATTATTTTTTTTTTTTTTTTTTTGCTTTGTCGCTCTCTCCCGCGTATGCGAGGTAGCGTAAGGAAACAGACGAACGAGATGGCCAAACCCACCCCATACATATGTATATATATACGTCCACACACGCATATATACATACCTACACAGCTTTCCATGGTTTACCCCAGACGCTTCACATGCCCTGATTCAATCCACTGACAGCACGTCAACCCCGGTATAGCATATCGATCCAATTCACTCTATTCCTTTCCCTCCTTTCACCCTCCTGCATGTTCAGGCCCCGATCACACAAAATATTTTTCACTCCATCTTTCTACCTCCAATTTGGTCTCCCACTTCTACTCGTTCCCTCCACCTCCGACACATATATCCTCTTGGTCAATCTGTCCTCACTCATTCTCTTCATGTGCCAAAACCATTTCAAAACACCCTCTTGTGCTATCTCAACCAAGCTCTTTTTATTTCCACACATCTCTCATACCCTTACGTTACTTTCTTAATCAAACCACCTCACACCATACATTGTCCTCAAACATATCATTTCCAGCACATCCATCCTCTTGCGCAAAACTCTATCCATGACCCACGTCTTGCAAACATACAACATTGTTAGAACCACTATTCCTCCAAACATACCCATTTTTGCTTTCCGAGATAATATTCTCGACTTCCACACATTCCTCAAGGCTCCCAGGATTTTCGCCCTCTGCCCCACCTTATGATTCACTTCCGTTCCATGGTTCCATACGATGCCAGATCCACTCCCAGCTATCTAAAACAGTTTACTTCCTCCAGTTTTTCTCCTTTGAAACTTACCTCCCAATTGACTTGACCCTCAACCCTACTGTACCTAATAACCTTGCTCTTATTCACATTTACTCTTAACTTTTTTCTTTCACACACTTTGCCAAACTCAGTCACCTGCTTCTGCAGTGTCTCATATGACTCAGTTACCAACGCTTTCTCATCAGCGAACAACAACTGAATCACTTCCCAAGCTCTCTCATCCCCATCAGACTTCATACTTCCCCCTCTTTCCAAAACTCTTGCATTCACCTCCCTAACAACCCCATCCATAAACAAATTAAACAACCACCCCTGCCGCAAACCTATAGTCACTGAGAACCAATCACTTTCCTCTCTTCCTACACGTACACATGCCTTACATCCTCGATAAAAACTTTTCATTGTTTCTAACAACTTGCCTCCCACACCATATATTATTAATACCTTCCGTAGAGCATCTCTATCAACTCTATCATATGCCTTCTCCAGACCCATAAATGCTAATACAAATCCATTTGCTTTTCTTAGTACTTCTCACATACATTCTTCAAAGCAAACACCTGATACACACATCCTCTACCACTTCTGAAACCACTCTGCTATTCCCCAATCTGATGCTCTGTACATGCCTTTACAGTCTCAATCAATACCCTCCCATATAATTTACCAAGAATACTCAACAAAATTATACCTCTGTAATTTGAGCACTCACTCTTATTCAATTTGCCTTTGTACAATGGCACTATGCACGCATTCCGCCAATCCTAAGGCACCTCACCATGAATCATACATACATTAAATAACCTTACAAACCAGTCAATAATACAGTCACCCCTTTTTTAATACATTATTATTATTATTATTATTATTATTATTATTATTATTATTATTATTATTATTATTATTATTATTATTATTATCGATTTTATTATTATTATTGTTATTATTATTATTATTATTATTATTATTATTATTATTATTATTATTATTATTATTATTATTATTATTATTAATATCATTATTATTATTATCATTTCCATTATCATTATTATTATTACTGTTATTATTATTATTATTATTTTTATTATTATTATTATTGTTATAAATATTATCATTATTACTATTATCATTATTATTATTATTATTATTATTATTATTATTATTATTATTGTTATTATTATTATTATTATTATTATTATCATTACTATTATCATTATCATTATTATTATAATTATTATTATTATTATTATTATTATTATTATTATTAGTATTATTATTATTATTATTATTATTATTATTATTATCTTTTAATACTATTACTATTATTATTATTATTATTATTATTATTATTATTATTATTATTATTATTATTATTACAAAACCCCCCAAAAAAAACAACCAACACCACCCACAACAACAACCAAAACCCCAACAAACCCAACAACAAAAACAACCAAAACCAAACCACACCCCCTCACCACCACACCCACAAAAACAACAAATCAACAAAAACAACCACAACAAAACCACCCAAAAAAACCCCCCAAAAAAACCCCCCAAACAACAAAACCTTTAAAAACAAAAAACAACAACCAACCAACCTAAAACCAAAAACAACCACACACCAAACCACAACAAAACCAACCACAACAAAAACGACAACAACAACAACCCCCAACCATCCAAAAACAACAACAAACAACAACAAAAAACAACAACAAAAACCCCCAACCAAAAACCCAAAAACCCCAACAACAACAAAAACAACAACAACCAACCCAACCACCCAACAAAAAAAAAAACACCACAACCCCACAACAACAAACAACAAAACAAAACAACAACCCCCAACAACAACAAAAAACAACAACCCCCAACAACAACAAAAACCCAACAACAACAACAAAACAACAAAAACAACCCCAACCCCACCAACACCCAACCACAAAAAAACACCCACAACAACAACAACCAATAACAACAACAAACAACAACACAACACCCAACACAACCCAACAAACAACAACAACAACAACCAAACAACACCACAACAACAACACCACCAACAACAACACCAAACAACACCACAAACAACAAAAACCAAACACAACCAAAACCAACCCAAAACAACCCACACACCACACCCACACCACACAAAACAACACCCACAACAACAACAACCCACAACAACACCAACCAACACAAAAAAACAACCAAACCCAAACAACCCAACACACAACAACATACACCCCCAACAACAACAAAAACCCCCACCCACAACAAACACAACAACCAACACACCCAAAACAACCACAACACCCACAACCACAACCAACAACCCCCACCACCCACCACCACTCAACCCCACCCAACCACCCACACACCAACCAACAACACAACACACCAACACCACACAATCAACAACAACCAACACAACAAAACAAAACAACCACAAACACACACAACCAACAAACAACCACACAAACCACAACAACCACCCCCCCCAACAACAACCAACAACAACCCCCCCCCTCCCACCCCCACACAACCCCATACAAACCACAACCCACAAACAACACCACACACAAACACAAACCAACACAAAAAAAACCACCAACACCACCACCCCCAACAACAACACCAACAACCCCACAACACAACAACACCAAAACAACCAACAACAAAAACCAACAAAAACCCCCCCAACAAAAACCCAACAACAACAACCAACCAACCCCCCAACAACAACAACACAACCCCCAACAACAAAACAACAACAACAACCCAAAAAACAACCAAAACCCCAACCCCAAAAACACCACCCCCCAAACAACAAAAAACCCCAAAAACAACAAAGAAACCCAAACCACAACAACAACAACAAAAAACCCAACCACCCAAAACCCAATCCCCCCCCTCAAACCCCCCCCCACAACCCACCAACCCCCCACCCCCCAACCACCCCAACCCCACCCAAAACCAACCCCCCCATCACCCCACAAAACCTTCCCAACCCCCCAAAACACCCCACCCCCCCCCACCCATAACCCCCAACCCCACCCAACCACCCACAACACAACACCCCCAAACCCAAACCCCCCCCCACAAACACTCCAAACCCCCAACAAAACCAACCCCCCCACACCACCCCCCATCCAAAAAAACCCACAACACAACCCACAACACCACCCCCCACACCCCCAACCCAAACCCCCCCAAACAAACCCCCCAACCAACCCCCACCCCACCCACAATAAACCCAAACCCCACCAACCAACCCAAAACCCCCAAAACAAACACCCACCCAAAAATCAACCCAAAACCCCCCACCACACAAAACCCACCCCCAAACCCATCCACCCACCCCAAACCCCAAAAACCCCCCCCCCCATTTCCACCCCCAACCCCCCAAAACCCCAAAAACCCACCCCCAGACCCAAACCACCCCCAAAACCAAACCCCACCCACAAACCCCCAAAACCCCATCACATACCACCCAAACCCAAACAACAACACCAAAACAAACCCAAACCACCACAAAATCAGCCACCACGCTGTATCATCAGCTAACAACAACTGACTCACTTCCCAAGATTCTCTCATCCCCAAAATACTCATACTTGCCTCTATCTTTCCAAAACTCTGCATTTATCTCCCTAAACAACCCCATCCATAAACAAATTAAAAACAACCATGGGAGACATCACACACCCGCTGCCGCAAACACTGCATTCACTGAGAACCAATCACTTTCCTCTCTATCCTACACATACACATGCCTTACACCTCGATAAAAACTTTTCACTGCATCTAACCTTTGCCTCCCACAGCCAAATATCTTAATTATACCTTCCCACAGAGCATCTCTATCAACTCTATCAATGCCTTCTCCGATCCATTAAATGCTTACATGGGGGGTCTGGGCAAATCCATTTCTTTTCTAATGTATATCTCACATACATTCCTCAAACAAAGACCATATCCCACACATCCTCTAACTACTACTGACACCAAAACCGCCCATTTGCCTTTTACCCCCAAATCTGATGCACTGAAACATGGCCATCAACCCCTCCTCAATATCAATACCCTCCCTATAATTTACCAGGAATACTCAACAAACATATACCGCTCTGTAATTTGAGCACTCACTCTTATCCCCTTTGCCTTTGTACAATGGCACTATGCAACGGATTCCAGCCAATCCCTCAGGCACCTCACCATAGTTCCACATAACATTAACAAACCTTACCAACCAGTGAACAAACCGTCACCCCCTTTTTTAATAATCCCCAACTGTAATAGAACCATCCAAACCATGCTTGCCCTTGCCGGCTTCAACTTCCGCAAGCTTTCACAACCTCTTTCTGTTTACCAAATCATTATTCCCTAACCCTCTCACTTTGCACACCACCTGGATACAGACCAAAAGCCCCCTTACCCCATCACTCGCACTCTAATCATCAACCACATTCCCCAACACCTTCCCAAACTCACGCCATCCACCTACTCACATCAGCCACTACAATGTTATCACCCTCCCCATAAGCGCCCTTCACTGAAGATCATATTTGCTCACCGTATGACATAACGCACTTTAAATGATCCCTCCTATCCAAACATCTTTTCTATCTATACTCCCCCTAAAATTACATGATACGCTCTCTCGAATCCCCAACTCTCATTAGCGCTTTTTTTTATCAACCTCTTTGCCACCTTTCTCTAGACCACTCTGTTTTCCTTTATCTTTATAAAACGTCTCCCGCACTCAATTAGCATATTTTTTCCACCCCCCTGCAAAAAACGTAAAAATGCCTCTCACTTCTCTTCTCTTTTATTATTATTATTATTATTATTATTATTATTATTATTATTATTATTATTAATTATTAGTATTATTATTATTATTAATAATATTATTATTATTATTATTAATATTATCATTATTACTATTTTTTTATTAATATATAACAATATTATATTATTATTATTATTATTATTAAATAATTATTATTACTATTATATATAATTATTAATATTATTTATATTATTATTTATATTTAATATTATTATTAATATTAAAAAAAAATTAATATATCAAATAATAAATATTATAAATAATATTAAAAATCAACAATAACGAACAACACCCTCAACCAACAACAACATAAACAACAACACAACACAACAACAACAACAACAACAACAACTACACAACAACTAACAACAACCAACAACACCAGACAACAAACCAACAACAAACACCACATCAACAACCCTAACAACCAACAACAACAAGAATAGAGAAGAACAACAACAACCAACAACAACATCATCAACAACAACACCAACAACAACAACAAACAAACAACAACAACTATAACAACCACAACAACAGACAACAACAACAACAACAACAAAACAACAACAACCAACAACAACAACAACAACAAACAACAGACAACAACCAACAACACACAACAACAAAGCAACAACAACAACACCAACAACAACAACAACAACAACAACAACAACACCAACAACAACATCAACAACAACAACAACAACAACAACAACATACCAACAACAACAAAACAACAACAACAACACCACCACTAACAACAACAACAACAACAACAACACAACAACAACAACATACAACAACAACAACAACAACCAACACAACAACAACAACACCATACAACCACAACAACCACCAACAACAACAAACACCACCACCAACAACACTAACAACAAAAACAACAACAAACAACAACAACAACAACAACAACAACAACCACAACAACAACAACAACCACAACAACAACAACAACAACAATAACAACAACAAGCAACAACGACACAAAAAAAACAAAACAAAAAACAAAACAACAATCCTAATACTCTACCGACCCCGCGCAAATTCTCGGCCAGCGCCCTGAACGCTACGACAGACCTGGGCCCACCCCCCCACCGCCATACACAAGTATAACAAACACAATACTACATACGTCCGCCACACGCAACAATACCAAACCATACACAGCTTGTTCGATGGTTTAGGCCTAGAACGCTTCACATGCCCCGCTCAATCCACTGTACAACACGTCAACCCCTTAACCACATCGCTGCCAATTCATTCATTCCGTGCCTCCATTCACACCCCCCTGCATTTTCGGGGGGCCCCGATCACCACAAAAATGGTTTTTCACAACCATCTTTTCCACCTCCAATTTTCCCACTCACCATTTTTCGTTTCCGAGATAATGGTTTCTCAAACTTCCACACGGATTCTTCAAGGCCCCAGAATTTCGCCCCATCCCCCCACCCTATATCCACTTCCGCTTCCATGGTGCCATTCCGCTGGCCAGATCCACTCCCAGATATCTTAAACACTTCACTTCCTTCCGAGTTTTTCACTCTATTCCAACTCACACTCCCAATTGACAAGACCCTCAACCCTACTGTACCTAATAACCTTGCTCTAAAATCACAATTACTGTTAACTTTCTTCTTCCACACACTTTTTCCAAACCAGTCCCCAGCTATCTGCAGTTTCTCATATGAATCAGCCACCACCAGCGCTGTATCATCAGCGAACAACAACGGACACAACCTCCCAAGCTCACTCCATCCCCCAACAGACATCATACATGCCCCCTGTGTCCAAAACTCTTGCATATACCTCCCCTAACACCCCCAATCCCAAAATAAATTAACAACCATGGATAAGACCTCACACAGCCCTGCCGCAAACCTACAATCACTGAGAACCAATCACTTTCCTCCATCCTACACGTACCCAAACCTTACAAAAATCCTCGATAAAATCTTTTCACTGCATCTAACAACATTCCACTCCCACACCATATAATTCCTTAATGACTCTTCCACAGAGCATCTCTATCAACTCCATCCATATGCCTTCTCCGATCCATAAATGCTACATACAAATCCATTTGCTTTTCTAAGTATTTCCACATACATGCTTCAAAGCAAAACACCTAAACCACACATCCTTATTATTAATATCATTATTATTATTATTTTTATTATTATTATCATTATTATTATATTATTATTATATATTATTATTATTATTATTATATATTAATATTATTATATTACTATAATTATTATTATTATTGTAATTATTGTTAATAATTAATATATTATATAATATTATTATTATTATTATTATTATTATTATTACAATATAAAAAAAATACAAAATAAAAAAAAAATAAAAAAACTTACAAAAAATATACATACAAAAAACTACAGCAAAACATGATTATCAATAATATTTATAACAAACAACAACAAGCAACTACAACAACAAACACATCAACGATACAACAACAACAACAACAACAACAACAACAACCAACACCAAGCACCAACAACAACAACCACACAATACACAATAACCACAACAACAACACCGACCACAACAACACATCAAACAACACAACAACTACAACAACAACAACAACAACAACTACAACAAAACAACCTACAACACCAACAACAACAACAACCACAACAAACAATAACAACAACAACCAACAACAACAACAACAGACAACAACCAACAACAACAACGAAACCACCCCAACAACCATCAACAACAACAACAACGAACAACAACCAACAACCACCACGCAACCACAAACACAAAAACAACAACACCAACAACAACAACAACAACAACAACAACAACAACAACAACAACAACAACAACAACAACAAACACCAACACCAACCAACAACCACAACAAAACAAAACCACCAACAATAACAACAACAACAATAACCACAACCATAAACAACCCCAACAAAAAACCCACAACAACCAACAACAACAACCACAACCACAGCCACAAAAAAATAAAAAACAAAACACCCATTGACGCATGTACACCCGCGAAAAGCTGCTGTAAACGCACGGAAACAGACGAAAGCAAAGCCCAACCCCCCCCCATACACATGAACATACACACGTCCCCACACGCAAATAAACATACCTACACATCTTTCCTCGCTTGGTTACCCCCCACCTACCCAGCCCGGACGCTTCACATGCCTTGATTCAATCCACTAACAGCACGTCAACCCCTGTAATACCACATCGCTTCCAAATACACTCTAATATTCCTTTCACCCTTTCACACCTCCTGGCATGTTCAGGGCCCCGATCACACAAAATTCCTTTTCACTCATCTTTCCACCATCCAATTGGTCCTCCCTCTTCTCCTCGTTCCCTGTCCACCTCCGACACATATATCCTCTTGGTCAATTTTCTCACTCATACCTCTCCATGTGTCCATACCATTTCAAAACACACTCTTCTAGCTCTTCAACCACGCTCATTTTATTTCCACCCATCTCTCAAAGCCCTAACGTATACTTACACGATCAAACCACCTCACACCACACGCATGTCCTCAAACATCTCATTTCCAGCACATCCATCCTCCTGCGCACAACTGTATCCATAGCCACGCTTCGGCAACCAAACAACATTATGTTGGAACTACTATTCCTTCAAAAATACCCCTTTTTTTGCTCTCCGGATAATGTTCTCGGACTTTCCACACATTTTTCAAGACTCCCAAAATTTTCGCCCCCCGATCCCCCCACCCTATGATCCACTTCCGCTCCATGGTTCCATTCCGCTGACAGATCCACTCCCAGATATCTAAAACACTTCACTTCCTCCAGTTTTTTTCCCCTTCCATCAAACTAAACTCCACCTCGTCCAATTGGACTTGAACCCTCCCACCGCTACTGTACCTAATAACTGCTCTTATTACATTTACTCTTAACTTACTTCTTCCACACACTTTTATAACAAACTCCGTCCACCAGCTCTGCGTTTCTCAAACATGAACCGCCACCAAAGCCTGTAATCATCAGCGAACAACCAACTGACTCCTTCCCAAGCCTCGTCCTCATCCCCAACGGACTATCATACTTGCCCCTCTTTCCAAAACTGTTTGCATTCGCCTCCCTAACCACCCCATTCCATAAATCAAATTAAACAACCATGGAGACATCACACACCCTGCTCGCAAACCTAACATTTTACTGAAACCAATCACTTTCCTCCTTCCTACACGAACACATGACCTTACATCCCGATGAAAACTTTTCACTGCACTAACAACTATGCCCTCCCATACCATAATATTCATAAACCTTCCACAGAGCATCTCCGGGTCACACTCAATCATATGCCACTTCTCGCCGATCCATAAATTGCTACAAAACACATCCATTTGCTTTTCTAAGTATTTTCTCACATACATTCTTCAAAGCAAAACTGATCCACACATCCACTAACCACTTCTGAAACCACACTGCTTCTTCCCAATCTGATGCTTCTGAACAAGCTTTCACCCGCTCCATCAAATACCCTCCCATATAATTTACCAGGAGTACTCAATAAACTTATAACCAATGTAATATAAGCCCTCCTCTTATCCCCTTTTCCTTTGTACAATGGCACAATGCAACGCATTCCGCCAACCTCAGGCACCTCACCGTGAGTCATAATATACCTTAAATAACCTTACCAACCAGTCAAACAATACATTCCCCCCCCATTTTTAATAAATTATCCATGCATAACCATCCAAACCTGCTAACCTCCTCCCGGCTTTCACCTTCCGCAAAGCTATTAACTACCTCTTACCTCGTGTTTACCAAATCATTATTCCCCTAACCCTCACACTTTTCACACCGGGACCACGACCAAAATAACCCTATAACGCGACTCTAACATCCCAAACCAACATTCCAACAAACCTTCAAAAATACTCCCAGGTACTCCATCACCATCACACAACAACCACTACTTGGTTATCACCTCCCATATTTGCGCCGTTCACTGAAGTTCCCATTTACCTCCCTTGTCTTATACGCACTTTATTTACCACCTTCCAGAACAAAAAGCCTTTTTATACACCCTAAATTTAAATGATACTCTCTCACCGCCCAACAGTCATTTGCCGCTGTTTATTTCACCTCGTTGCTCCTTTCCTCTTGACCTTGCTGTCTCTTACTTTTATACGTCTCCCACTCAATTGGCATTTTATATACCCTGCAAAAAAACGTCCAAATGCCTCTCTCTTCTCTTCTCGATTTATCATTATATATTAATTTTATTATTAATAATTATTATTATTATTATTATTAATATTATTATTTATTATTATATTATTATTATTATTAATATTATTATTATTATTATTAATATTATTATTATTATTAATATTTTTTCATTATTGTTGTTATTATTAATTATTATAGCAATATTTATAATTATTATTATTACTATTAATTATTATTATTATTATTATTATTACAACATCAAAAAAGATCATCAACAATTACAACAAACATACATCAACATACAAGCCAACAACAACAACAACGAACAACAACAACAACAACAACGCAGCTACTACAAAAACAACAACCACAACAACAAACAACAACAACAACACAACAACATACATCAACACAACAACAACAGACACCCAAACACAACAACAACAACAACAACAACAAACTACAACAACCATCAACAACAACACAACAACCCACAACACCCACAACAACTACAACAACAACAACAACACAACGAACAGACAACAACAACAACAACAACAACAACAACAACAACAACAACAACAACAAGAAACCACAACACCAACAACTGAACAAACCACAACCCAATAAATAACAACAACCAACAACAACAACAACAACGACAACAACAACAACACCAACAACAACAACAACAACAACAACTAACCCAAACAACCGCCCCTCTCTTCCACCGAGGTCCGACACTAACCCCCCCCACACCCCACCGGGTGAGCGAGGATTAGCACCTATCTACCCGACCTTGACCTCGCTCATATATCCCACCCCCTCTCTATGAATCCTTCGCCCCGCTGTAAAAATCCCGAGTAAAGTTCCCCATCTCTTCAGTCGATCTGGCCCTCAACCCCCCTCGTCCACACAGATTTACTTCGTATGCGGTGCCCGCCCTCTCCCTTGTCTCCCCCCAAGGCTATAACCCCCCGTCATACTAGTCCCCCGCAAATTTATAGCACGTTGTCCTGCGCAAGCCGTCGGGAGCCCGCGGGCCCCTGCCACGCTGAGCCAATGTCGCTGCAGTAGGACACCCCTGTGAAGTGCCTAGTCATGTCCGTGAATGACGCCGGGGCATTGAGACTCGTCTGGGGACACCCCTGGCCAGCAGATGTACGATCATGTTAATATAAGCGGAGTGAGGACGAAAGTCTAACCAAGTGTCAGGTGGGGTGGACTGGTGGGGTGGCATTTTACTTTCCGTTCTGTAATCCTGCGCTAAGAAAGCCAGACGCAAACTCCGGGAGACAGCGACAAAGTCATAATAAATACAAAAAAAAATAATTATTATAATAATATTAATAATTATTATTATTAATAATATAAATATTAATATTAATATTATTAACACTCTAAATATTATTACTATTATTATATAATCATAAATCAAACTTATATTATAGTAAAAATTAAGTAAAATTATTTATTAATTATTAATTCTCACAACAACAACCAACAACAACAATCAACAACAACAACAAACAACCCCAAACAACAACCAACAACTACACCACCAACAACCACAACACCAACAACAACAACAACAACCACAACAACCACAACAAACAAACAACAACAACAACAACAAAGCACGAACAACAACACCAACAACAACAAACAACAAACACAAACAACCATTAACACCAACAACAACACCGACCCACAACAACAACAACAACACCAACAAACAACAACAACAACAACAACATCACTAAGTGAGGCCATGCAACCAGACGCCCCAGCCGCCGCATTGAGCCATCTAAATGGACCTGAGAGAGTGTGTGCCGCCCGCCCGAACCCTCCACCCATATACACTGCTGCCCTGAACAACTGTACCCGACTGGTAGCGGACCAGACCCAAAGGTCGGATCGTAAGCCAGGCGTCCCCCGAGTCGTCCGTAGTGCCGATGAAAACTCACTCTGGGCGAGGCTCCAGGCCGCTGCAGCAACATGGGCCGCGGTCCGAAGGCTCCAAAGATTTTGTATGGGTGACCGCCCCCAGACTTGGGGGCCATGAACGAATATATGTGGGAATTACGACCCCATAACCAACGTCAAAGCCAACCCAGTGTGACAAAATACACGCCACTAGGTATACCACCCAAGTTGACAGGATACTCAGTCGTGTGCTCGAGGATATAGTTAAATGTGCATGGCGGCAGTCAAGGTCCAGGAACTAACATAAGGTTAGTAGGCCACTTGAGAGGAGTGCGCAGGTTATTATGATACTGAGTGAGACCCGTCCGGGTATCCGTGCGCGACAAGAGGCCCCAACCCAAGAGCGTGGATTGCTGCGAGCCGACGCGGTGGTAGTTAATGTGTACAGTGGAATGTGGCACTTGGAGAGAAAGAGTGAGGAAAGATTGACCAAGAGGATATATGTATCGGAGGTGGAGGGAACGAGGAGAAGAGGGAGACCAAATTGGAGGTGGAAAGATGGAGTGAAAAAGATTTTGTGTGATCGGGGCTTGAACATGCAGGAGGGTGAAAGGAGGGCAAGGAATAGAGTGAATTGGAGCGATGTGGTATACCGGGGTTGACGTGCTGTCAGTGGATTGAATTGGGGCATGTGAAGCGTCTGGGGTAAACCATGGAAAGCTGTGTAGGTATGTATATTTGCATGTGTGGACGTATGTATATACATAAGTATAAGGGGGGGTTGGGCCATTTCTTTCGTCTGTTTCCTTGCGCTATCTCGGAAACGCGGGAGACAGCGACAAAGTATAATAAAAAATAAATAAAAATTATTATTATTATTATTATTATTATTATTATTATTATTATTATTATTATTATTATCATTATTACTAATATTATTAATTTTTTTTTTTTTTTTTTTTTTTTATACTTTGTCGCTGTCTCCCGCGTTTGCGAGGTAGCGCAAGGAAACAGACGAAAGAAATGGCCCAACCCCCCCCCCCATACACATGTATATACGTCCACACACGCAAATATACATACCTACACAGCTTTCCATGGTTTACCCCAGACGCTTCACATGCCTTGGTTCAATCCACTGACAGCACGTCAACCCCTGTATACCACATCGCTCCAATTCACTCTATTCCTTGCCCTCCTTTCACCCTCCTGCATGTTCAGGCCCCGATCACACAAAATCTTTTTCACTCCATCTTTCCACCTCCAATTTGGTCTCCCTCTTCTCCTCGTTCCCTCCACCTCCGACACATATATCCTCTTGGTCAATCTTTCCTCACTCATTCTCTCCATGTGCCCAAACCATTTCAAAACACCCTCTTCTGCTCTCTCAACCACGCTCTTTTTATTTCCACACATCTCTCTTACCCTTACGTTACTCACTCGATCAAACCACCTCACACCACACATTGTCCTCAAACATCTCATTTCCAGCACATCCATCCTCCTGCGCACATCTCTATCCATAGCCCACGCCTCGCAACCATACAACATTGTTGGAACCACTATTCCTTCAAACATACCCATTTTTGCTTTCCGAGATAATGTTCTCGACTTCCACACATTTTTCAAGGCTCCCAAAATTTTCGCCCCCTCCCCCACCCTATGATCCACTTCCGCTTCCATGGTTCCATCCGCTGACAGATCCACTCCCAGATATCTAAAACACTTCACTTCCTCCAGTTTTTCTCCATTCAAACTCACCTCCCAATTGACTTGACCCTCACCCCTACTGTACCTAATAACCTTGCTCTTATTCACATTTACTCTTAACTTTCTTCTTCCACACACTTTACCAAACTCAGTCACCAGCTTCTGCAGTTTCTCACATGAATCAGCCACCAGCGCTGTATCATCAGCGAACAACAACTGACTCACTTCCCAAGCTCTCTCATCCCCAACAGACTTCATACTTGCCCCTCTTTCCAGGACTCTTGCATTTACCTCCCTAACAACCCCATCCATAAACAAATTAAACAACCATGGAGACATCACACACCCCTGCCGCAAACCTACATTCACTGAGAACCAATCACT
>NC_092269.1:15817163-15840347 GCF_036320965.1 Panulirus ornatus
AGCTAATGAGGATGTGATAACAAGTAGTGGTGATATAAGAAGGAGATGGAGTGAGTATTTTGAAGTTTTGTTGAATGTGTTTGATGATAGAGTTGCAGATATACGGTGTTTTTTTCGAAATGGTGTGCAAAGTGAGAGGGTTAGGGAGAATGATTTGGTTAACAGAGAAGAGGTAGTAAAAGTTTTGCGGAAGATGAAAACCGCAAGGTAGCGGGTTTGGATGGTTTTGTAGTGGAATTTATTAAAAAAGGGGGTGACTGTATTGTTGCTGATTAGTAAGGTTATTTAATGTATGTATGACTCATGGTAAAGTGCCTGAGTATTGGCGAATAGCTTGCATAGTGCCATTGTACAAAGGCAAAGGAGATAAAAGTGAGTGCTCAAATTACAGAGTTATAAGTTTGTTGAGTATTCCTGGGAAATCATATGGAAGGGTATTGATTGGGAAGGTGAAGGCATATACAGAGCATCAGATTGGGGAAGACCAGTGTGGTTTCAGAAGTGGTAGAGGATGTGTGGATCAGGTGTCTGCTTTGAAGAATGTACGTGAGAAATACTTAGAAAAGCAAATGGATCTGTATGTAGCATTTATGGATCTGGAGAAGGCATATGATAGAGTTGATAGAGATGCTCTGTGGAAGGTATTAAGAATATATGGTGTGGTAGGCAAGTTGTTAGAAGAAGTGAAAAGTTTTTATCGAGGATGTAAGAGATGTGTATGAGTAGGAGGAGAGGAAAGTGATTCGTTGTCAGTGAATGTTGGTTTGCTGCAGGGGGTGCGGGATGTCTCCAAGGTTGTTTAATTTG
Source organism: Panulirus ornatus (assembly GCF_036320965.1). NCBI lineage: Eukaryota > Metazoa > Arthropoda > Malacostraca > Decapoda > Palinuridae > Panulirus > Panulirus ornatus. The sequence continues at coordinate 15,817,971 of NC_092269.1, forward strand.
TTTATAGATGGGGTTGTTAGGGAGGTGAATGCAAGAGTTTTGGAAAGAGGGGCAAGTATGCAGTCTGTTGTGGATGAGAGAGCTTGGAAAGTGAGTCAGTTGTTGTTCGCTGATGATACAGCGCTGGTGGCTGATTCGGGTGAGAAAATGCAGAAGCTTGTGACATACTTTGGTAAAGTGTGTGAAAGAAGAAAGCTGAGCGTAAATGTGAATAAGTGCAAGGTTTTAGGTACCGTAGGGTTGAGGGACAAGTCAACTGGGAGTTAAGTGTGAATGGAGAAAAACTGGAGGAAATGAAATGTTTTAGATATCTGGGAGTGGATTTGGCAGCGGATGGAACCATGGAAGCAGAAGTGAATCATAGGGTGAGGGAGGGGGCGAAAGTTCTGGGCGCGTTGAAGAATGTGTGGAAGTTGAGAACGTTATCTTGGAAAGCAAAAATGGGTATGTTTGAAGGAATAGTGGATACAACAATGATATATGGTTGCGAGGCATAAGCTATGGATAGAGTTGTGGGGAGGAGGGTGAATGTGCTGGAAATGAGATGTTTGAGGACAATATGGTTTGATCGAATAAGTAATGAAAGGGTAAGAGAGATGTGTGGTAATAAAAAGAGTGTGGTTGAGAGAGCAGAAGAGGGTGTTTTGAAATGGTTTGGTCACATGGAGAAAATGAGTGAGGAAAGATTGGCAAAGATGATATATGTGTCAGTGGTGGAGGGAATGAGGAGAAGTGGGAGACCAAATTGGAGGTGGAAAAATGGAGTGAAAAAGTTTTTTAGTGATCGGGGCCTGAACATGCAGGAGGGTGAAAGGTATGCAAGGAGTAAAGTGAATTGGAACGATGTGGTATACTGGGGTCAATGTTCTGTCAATGGATTGAACTAGGGTATGTGAAGCATCTGGGGTAAACCATGGAAATTTCTGTAGGGCCTGGATGTGGAAAATGAGGTGTGGTTTCTGTGCATTATACATGACAGCTAGAGACTAAGTGTTAACGAATGTGGCCATTACTGTCTTTTCCTATCTCTACATCGCACAGATGCGGGGGGGACGGGGTTGCTATTTCATGTGTGGCGTGGTGGCGATGGGAATAAATAAAGGCAGAAAGTATGAATTATGTACATATGTATATATGTATATGTCTGTGTGTGTATGTATGTGTGTACATTGAGATGTATAGGTATGTATATTTGCCTATGTGGACGTGTATGTATATACATGTGTATGTGGGTGGGGTGGGCCATTCTTTCGTCTGTTTCCTTGCTGCACCTCGCTAACGCGGGAGACAGCGATAAAGCAAAATAAATAGAATAAATAATATATATATATATATATATATATATATATATATATATATATATATATATATATATATATATATATGTATATATATTGGAAAGGATCACAATTTTGCGCTTGATCAAGATATTCCTATGAGTCCACGGGGAAAATGAAACACGATAAGTTCCCAAGTGCACTTTCGTGTAAAAATCACATCATCAGGGCACACGCAAGAGATAAATTTAACAATCAGTTGATATACATCGAAAAGAAAAAGCTAGGACGCCATTTGGTACACATGTGATTGTCCAAGACAGACAACGAGCGTTCATAAACTTATCATTTTACAAATTTTATCAACAATAAAGTTATATAATTTGTAAAGACCATCACTAATGTCAAGATTATAATTCTTTGTGTTTTTAATAATGGAAGATTCAATGACATTTTTCGTGGTAATAGAGTTAGAGTTAATAACTGAGATGGCATTATTCCAGTCAACACAATGATCAAAGTTTTAACGGGTTTAAAGAAGGCATGTGATTCTTGTCCCGTTCTTAAGTTTCAGAAAAATCCTAACCAGTCTGCCCAACATAGAATTCATCACAATTTCCGCATGGCACTTTATAAATGCATCCAAGAGAAATTTTTGGTGAATTCCTGATTAAAATTTCTTTTATAGTATTATTGTTGCTGAAGGCAACATTTACTTTAAAGGATTTAAGCAACAAAGGAAGTAAAGTGAAATTGTTATTAAAAGGGAGAACTAAAAGTTTCTTGGTGTCAATGTGAGGTTTGGGCTCAACTCTATGAAATGATTTCTTTGATAACTTAAGGGATTTTTCAATGTAAGATGTAGGGTACTTTAACTTAGATCCAATAGAATATATCTTCTCAAACTCATCATCAATAAACTCTGGACTGCAAATACGTAATGCCCTAAGGAACATAGATTGAAATGACGATAATTCAAATATGTCATGTTGAGATTCTACACTTAAACTTGTTTCCTTGCCTATGGATCATGCAATATGAAAATGGTAACATACCATTATTTTCATTTTCTACAGCAAATTTGATGGCAGGTGCTAAATTGTTAAGTAAGGGGAGAAATATTTGTAAATTTTCATTTCTTGGCCGAACACAAAGAACATCATGTACATACCTAAACCAAATTGCATTAGAAGTTAAGATATCCTTTAGTAATTTTGTTTCAAAATATTCCATATGAAGATTACTTAGTACAGTTGAAAGTGAGTTACCCATTTCCATACCAAATTTTTGAGCATAATAATCTCCATTGAATTGAAATACAGTCTTTTATACACAATTTTATCATTTCAATGAAAACAGACTTTGAAACAGGTAAATGAATATCATCCAAGACATCAAATAAATGTTCTAAGAGATCATTAACTGGAACTTTACTGAAAAGTGAGGAAACATCAAAGGTAACTAGTTTGACATCAAAATTAACATTGATATTGTTTAGCTTGTTGACTAAATCTACTTTGTTCATGATATTAGAATTTGATACCTTACCCACTACAGGGCTTAATAAAGAAACTAATAATTTTGACAATTTATATATGATGGAGCTTACTGAACTCCCTATAGGTCTTGCTTGGAAATTCTGTTTCTGTAATTGATAAGTCCATATATTTATGGCAATGAAAGGGACAAAGATGACAAACTTTTGATGAGAGAACTATTACGTTTCAATAACATCTTCATTTCTTTATTGAAATGGAAATTAACTGCTTCTAAGAGATTTTCACTGAGTTTAGAATATGTTGTGTCATCTTTTAAAAGAACGTTCATTTTAGATAAATAGTTACTTTTGTCTAAAATCACAACAGTGTTAGCCCTATCTGCTTTAGTAATATGTATATCCTTGTCTTTTTTTAAGGTGGTAATAGATTTTATAAATCTTTTAGGGTAGTCAGGTTCCACTGGTTTTGACAAACTTGGATACACTAAGCTCTTACTGATATTAATATCATCATTACTTAAATTACTATATTTCTATAAATTACAAAAAGACTTTGCAACATCAACACAGCTGGCTTCCCTGTTAAAGCACACAAAACTTAAACCATAGCCTAACGCACACAAGGAATCCTGATATAGTTGTTCTTTAGACAGGTTTATCACAAAAGAAGGTTTGTGTTCTTGGTCCAGTCGCTGTTTTATACAACATGGTCTACCTTGCAATTTACAGTCATTTGTAGCCTATTGCGTTCATTCCTTAATCTACCATAGCAATATTCCAATATCCTGGTCTTCCAGTATGTCGGTAAAGTAAGTTAAAGTACCCAAAACCTTTCATTGATAAATCCTTTAAGTAAGCAATCTTTTTATAGAGTTGAGCCCAAAACTCCCATTGACACCAAGAACCTTTTAGTTCTCCCGTTTGATAATAATTTCACCTTATTTCCCATGTTGCTTCAATCCTTTAATGTAAATGTTGCCTTCAGTATCAATAATACTACAAAGAATATCTTAATCAGGAACTCACCAGAAAATTCTCTTGGATGCATCTATAAAGAGCATGTGGAAATTGAGATCAATATTAAGTTGGGCAGACTGGTAAGGATCTTTCTGTTAGACTTAAACAACATAAATATAGTATAAGAACGAGAAAGGAGTCAAAAACCTTGTTTAACAAGGTTAAAAACTATGATCATTGAAGTGACTGGAGTAATGCCATCTCAGTTATTAACTCTAAAGATATTACCACGAGAAATATCAATGAATCTTCTGTTACTGAAGATACAAAGAATTATAATCTTAATATTATTGATAGTCTATAAAATTGTATAACTTTATTGTTGATAAAATTTGTAAAATGATAAGTTTATGAACGCTCGTTATCTGTCTTGGACAATCACAAGTTTACCAAATGGCGTCCAAGCTTCGTCTTTTCGATGTACATCAACTAACTTATATTTCTCTCTTACGTCTCCCCTGATGATGTGATTATGACACGAAAGTGCACTTGGGAACTTGTCGTGTTTCATTTTCCCCGTGGACTCATAGGAATATATATTTTTCCTTGTTTATTTTGCTTTGCCGCTGTCTCCCGCGTTAGTGAGGTAGAGCAAGGAAACAAACGAAAGAATGGCCCAAACCACCCACATACACATGTACATACATACACATCCACACACACAAATATACATACCTATACATCTCAACGTATATATATATATATATATATATATATATATATATATATTTGTCGCTGTCTCCCGCGTTTGCGAGGTAGCGCAAGGAAACAGACGAAAGAAATGGCCTAACCCCCCCCCATACACATGTATATACATACACGTCCACACACGCAAATATACATACCTAAACAGCTTTCCATGGTTTACCCCAGACGCTTCACATGCCCTGATTCAATCCACTGACGGGACGTCAACCCCGGTATACCACATCGATCCAATTCACTCTATTCCTTGCCCTCCTTTCACCCTCCTGCATGTTCAGGCCCCGATCACACAAAATCTTTTTCACTCCATCTTTCCACCTCCAATTTGGTCTCCCACTTCTCGTTCCCTAAACCTCCGACACATATATCCTCTTGGTCAATCTTTCCTCACTCATTCTCTCCATGTGACCAAACCATTTCAAAACAACCTCTTCTGCTCTCTCAACCACGCTCTTTTTATTTCCACACATCTCTCTTACCCTTAAGTTACTTACTCGATCAAACCACCTCACACAACACATTGTCCTCAAACATCTTATATCCAGTACATCCACCCTCCTGCGGACAACTCTATCCATAGCCCACGCCTCGCAACCATACAACATTGTTGGAACCACTATTCCTTCAAACATACCCATTTTTCCTTTCCGAGATAATGTTCTCGACTTCCACACATTCTTCAAGGCTCCCAGGATTTTCTCCCCCTCCCCCACCCTATGATCCACTTCCGGTTCCATGGTTCCATCCGCTGCCAGAACCACTCCCAGACATCTAAAACACTTTACTTCCTCCAGTTTTTCTCTATTCAAACTTACCTCTCAATTGACTTGACCCTACACCCTACTGTACCTAATAACCTTGCTCTTATTCACATTTACTCTTAACTTTCTTCTTTCACACACTTTACAAAACTCATTCACCAGCTTCTGTAGTTTCTCACATGAATCAGCCACCAGCGCTGTATCATCAGCGAACAACAAATGACTCACTTCCCAAGCTCTCTCATCCACAACAGACTTCATACTTGCCCCTCTTTCCACAACTCTTGCATTCACCGCCCTAACAACCCCATCCATAAACAAATTAAACAACCATGGAGACATCACACACCACTGCCGCAAACCTACATTCACTGAGAACCAATCACTTTCCTCTCTTCCTACACGTACACATGCCTTACATTCTCGATAAAAACTTTTCACTGCTTCTAACAACTTTCCTCCCACACCATATATTCTTAATACCTTCCACAGAGCATCTCTATCAACTCTGTCATATGCCTTCTCAGGATCCATAAATGCTACATACAAATCCATTTGCTTTTCTAAGTATTTCTCACATACATTCTTCAAAGCAAACACCTGATCCACACATCCTCTACCACTTCTGAAACCACACTGCTCTTCTCCAATCTGATGCTCTGAAAATGCCTTCACCCTCTCAATCAATACCCTCCCATATAATTTACCAGGAATACTCAACAAACTTATACCTCTGTAATTTGAGCACTCACTCTTATCCCCTTTGCCTTTGTACAATGGCACTATGCACGCATTCCGCCAATCCTCAGGCACCTCACCATGAGTCATACATACATTAAATAACCTTACCAACCAGTCAACAATACAGTCACCCCCTTTTTTAATAAATTCCACTGCAATACCATCCAAACCTGCTGCCTTGCCGGCTTTCATCTTCCGCAAAGCTTTCACTACCTTTCACTATATTATCCCTGGGGATAGGGGTGAAAGAATACTTCCCACGCATTCCTCGCGTGTCGTAGAAGGCGACTAGAGGGGACGGGGGCGGGGGCCAGAAATCCTCACCTCCTTGTATTTTTTAACTTTCTACAATGGGAAACAGAAGAAGGAGTCACGCGGGGAGTGCTCATCCTCCTCGAAGGCTCAGACTGGGGTGTCTAAATGTGTGTGGATGTAACCAAGATGTGAAAAAAGGAGAGAAAGGTAGTATGTTTGAGGAAAGGAACCTGGATGTTTTGGCTGTGAGTGAAACGAAGCTCAAGGGTAAATGGGAAGAGTGGTTTGGGAATGTCTTGGGAGTAAAGTCAGGGGTTAGTGACATGACAAGAGCAAGGGAAGGAGTAGCAGTACTTCTGAAACAGGAGTTGTGGGAGTATGTGATAGAATGTAAGAAAGTAAATTCTCGATTAATATGGGTAAAACTGAAAGTTGATGGAGAGAGATGGGTGATTATTGATTCATATGCACCTGGGCATGAGAAGAAAGATCATGAGAGGGAAGTGTTTTGGGAGCAGGTGAATGAGTGTGTTAGTGGTTTTGATGCACGAGACCGGGTTATAGTGATGGGTGATTTGAATGCAAAGGTGAATAATGTGGCAGTTGAGGGAATAATTGGCTTACATGGGGTGTTCAGTGTTGTAAATGGAAATGAAGAGCTTGTAGATTTATGTGCTAAAACGGACTGGTGATTGGGAATAAATTATATATGTATATATATATATATATATATATATATATATATATATATATATATATATATATATATATATATATATATATATATATATATATATATATATATATATATATATATATATATATATATATATATATATATATATATATATATATATATATATATTCCTTCCTTCAAACTATTCGCCATTTCCCGCATTAGCGAGGTAGCGTTAAGAACAGAGGACTGGGCCTTTGAGGGAATACACTCACCTGGCCCAATTCTCTGTTCCTTGTTTTGGAAAATTGAAAAAAAAAAAAAAAAAACCGAGAGGGGAGGATTTCCAGCCCCCCCGCTCCCTCCCCTTTTAGTCACCTTCTACGACACGCAGGGAATACGTGGGAAGTATTCTTAATCCCCTATCCCCAGGGGATGAAAGAGCTTGGGAAGTGAGTCAGTTTTTGTTCGCTGATGATACAGCGCTGGTGGCGGATTCATGTGAGAAACTGCAGAAGCTGGTGACGGAGTTTGGTAAAGTGTGTGGAAGAAGAAAGTTAAGAGTAAATGTGAATAAGAGCAAGGTTATTAGGTACAGTAGGGTTGAGGGTCAAGTCAATTAGGAGGTGAGTTTGAATGGAGAAAAACTGGAGGAAGTGAAGTGTTTTAGATATCTGGGAGTGGATCTGTCAGCGGATGGAACCATGGAAGCGGAAGTGGATCATAGGGTGGGGAAGGGGGCGAAAATTTTGTGAGCCTTGAAAAATGTGTGGAAGTCGAGAACATTATCCCGGAAAGCAAAAATGGGTATGTTTGAAGGAAGAGTAGTTCCAACAATGTTGTATGGTTGCGAGGCGTGGGCTATGGATGGAGTTGTGCGCAGGAGGATGGATGTGCTGGAAATGAGATGTTTGAGGACAATGTGTGGTGTGAGGTTGTTTGATCGAGTAAGTAACGTAAGGGTAAGATAGATGTGTGGAAATGGAAAGAGCGTGGTTGAGAGAGCAGAAGAGGGTGTTTTGAAATGGTTTGGGCACATGGAGAGAATGAGTGAGGAAAGATTGACCAAGAGGATATATGTGTCGGAGGTGGAGGGAACGAGGAGAAGAGGGAGACCAAATTGGAGGTGGAAAGATGGAGTGAAAAGGATTTTGTGTGATCGGGGCCTGAACATGCAGGAGGGTGAAAGGAGGGCAAGGAATAGAGTGAATTGGAGCGATGTGGTATACCGGGGTTGACGTGCTGTTATTGGATTGAATCAAGGCATGTGAAGCGTCCGGGGTAAACCATGGAAAGCTGTGTAGGTATGTATATTTGCGTGTGTGGACGTATGTATATACATGTGTATAGGGGTGGGTTGGGCCATTTCTTTCGTCTGTTTCCTAGCGCTACCTCGCAAACGCGGGAGACAGCGACAAAGCAAAAAAAAAAAAAAAAAAAAAATATATATATATATATATATATATATATATATATATATATATATATATATATATATATATATATACATATATATATATATATATATATATATATATATATATATATATATATATATATATATATATATATATATATATATATATATATATATATATACATATATATATATATATATATATATATATATATATATATATATATATATATATATATATATATATATATATATATATATATATATGTATATATATATGTATATATATATATATATATATATATATATATATATATATATATATATATATATATATATATATATATATATATATATATATATATATATATATATATATATATATATATATACCTGGTCTAAAAAGCGAGATATACATAAGTATACTTATGTAAGTAGGAGAGATGGCCAGAGAGCGTTATTTGATTACGTGTTAATTGACACGCGCGCGAAAGAGAGACTTTTGGATGTTAATGTGCTGAGAGGTACAACTGGAGGGATGTCTGATCATTATTTTGTGGAGGCAAAGGTGAAGATTTGTATGGGTTTTCAGAAAAGAAGAGTGAATGTTGGGGTGAAGAGGGTGGTGAGAGTAAGTGAGCTTGGGAAGGAGACTTGTGTGAGTAAGTACCAGGAGAGACTGAGTACAGAATGGAAAAAGGTGAGAACAATGGAAGTAAGGGGAGTGGGGGAGGAATGAGATGTATTTAGGGAATCAGTGATGGATTGCGCAAAAGATGCTTGTGGTATGAGAAGAGTGCGAGGTGGGTTGATTAGAAAGGGTAGTGAGTGGTGGAATGAAGAAGTAAGAGTATTAGTGAAAGAGAAGAGAGAGGCATTTGGACGATTTTTGCAGGGAAAAAATGCAATTGATTGGGAGATGTATAAAAGAAAGAGACAGGAGGTCAAGAGAAAGGTGCAAGAGGTGAAAAAAAGGGCAAATGAGAGTTGGGGTGAGAGAGTATCATTAAATTTTAGGGAGAATAAAAAGATGTTCTGGAAGGAGGTAAATAAAGTGCGTAAGACAAGGGAGCAAATGGGAACTTCAGTGTAGGGCGCAAATGGGGAGGTGATAACAAGTAGTGGTGATGTGAGAAGGAGAAGGAGTGAGTATTTTGAAGGTTTGTTGAATGTGTTTGATGATAGAGTGGCAGATATAGGGTGTTTTGGTCGAGGTGGTGTGCAAAGTGAGAGGGTTAGGGAAAATGATTTGGTAAACAGAGAAGAGGTAGTAAAAGCTTTGCGGAAGATGAAAGCCGGTGAGCCAGCAGGTTTGGATGGTATTGCAGTGGAATTTATTAAAAAAGGGGGTGACTGTATTGTTGACTGGTTGGTAAGGTTATTTAATGTATGTATCACTCATGGTGAGGTGCCTGAGGATTGGCGGAATGCGTGCATAGTGCCATTGTACAAATGGAAAGGGGATAAGAGTGAGTGCTCAAATTACAGAGGTATAAGTTTGTCGAGTATTCCTGGCAAATTATATGGAAGGGTATTGATTGAGAGGGTGAAGGCATGTACAGAGCATCAGATTGGGGAAGAGCAGTGTGGTTTCAGAAGTGATAGAGGAGGTGTGGATCAGGTGTTTGCTTTGAAGAATGTATGTGAGAAATACTTAGAAAAGCAAATGGATTTGTATGTAGCATTTATGGATCTGTAGAAGGCATATGATAGAGTTGATAGAGATGCTCTGTGGAAGGTATTAAGAATATATGGTGTGGGAGGCAAGTTGTTAGAAGCAGTGAAAAGTTTTTATTGAGGATGTAAGGCATGTGTACGTGTAGGACGAGAGGAAAGTGATTGGTTCTCAGTGAATGTAGGTTTGCGGCAGGTGTGTGTGATGTGCCCATGGTAGTTTAATTTGTTTATGGATGGGGTTGTTAGGGAGGTGAATGCAAGAGTTTTGGAAAGAGGGGCAAGTATGAAGTCTGTTGGGGATGAGAGAGCTTGGGAAGTGAGTCAGTTGTTGTTCGCTGATGATGCAGCGCTGGTGGCTGATTCATGTGAGAAACTACAGAAGCTGGTGACTGAGTTTGGTAAAGTGTGTGAAAGAAGAAAGTTAAGAGTAAATGTGAATAAGAGCAAGGTTATTTCGTACAGTAGGGTTAAGGGTGAAGTCAATTGGGAGGTGAGTTTAAATGGAGAAAAACTGGAGGAAGTAAAGTGTTTTAGATATCTGGGAGTGGATCTGGCAGCGGATGGAACCATGGAAGCGGAAGTGGATCATAGGGTGGGGGAGGGGGCGAAAATTCTGGGAGCCTTGAAGAATGTGTGGATGTCGAGAACATTATCTCGGAAAGCAAAAATGGGTATGTTTGAAGGAATAGTGGTTCCAACAATGTTGTATGGTTGCGAGGCGTGGACTATGGATAGAGTTGTGCGCAGGAGGATGGATGTGCTGGAAATGAGATGTTTGAGGACAATGTGTGGTGTGAGGTGGGTTGATCGAGTAAGTAACGTAAGGGTAAGATAGATGTGTGGAAATAAAAAGAGCGTGGTTGAGAGAGCAGAAGAGGGTGTTTTGAAATGGTTTGGTCACATGGAGAGAATGAGTGAGGAAAGATTGACGAAGAGGATATATGTGTCGGAGGTGGAGGGAACGAGGAGAAGAGGGAGACCAAATTGGAGGTGGAAAGATGGAGTGAAAAAGATTTTGTGTGATCGGGGCCTGAACATGCAGGAGGGTGAAAGGAGGGCAAGGAATAGAGTGAATTGGAGCGATGTGGTATACCGGGTTGACGTGCTGTCAGTGGATTGAATCAAGTCATGTGAAGCGTCTCGGGTAAACCATGGAAAGCTGTGTAGGTATGTATATTTGCGTGTGTGGACGTATGTATATACATGTGTATGGGGGTGGGTTGGGCCATTTCTTTCGTCTGTTTCCTTGCGCTACCTCGCAAACGCGGGAGACAGCGACAAAGAAAAAAAAAAAAAAATATGTATATATATATATATATATATATATATATATATATATATATATATATATATATATATATATATATATATATATATATATAGATATATATATATATAGATATATATATATATATATATATATATATATATATATATATATATATAGATATATATATATATATATATATATATATATATATATATATATATATATATATATACATATATATATATATATATATATATATATATATATATATATATATATATATATATATATATATATATATATATATATATATATATATATATATATATACATATATATATATATATATACATATATATATATATATATATATATATATATATATATATATATATATATATATATATATATATATATATATATACATATATATATATATATATATATATATATATATATATATATATATATATATATATATATATATATATATATATATATATATATATATATATATATATATATATATATATATATATACATATATATATATATATATATATATATATATATATATATATATATATATATATATATATATATATATATATATATATATATATATATATATATATATATATATATATATATATATATATATATATATATATATATATATATATATATATATGTATATATATATATATATATATATATATATATATATATATATATATATATATATATATATATATATATATATATATATATATATATATATGTCCATAATTCATAATGTCTGCCTTTATTCATTCCCATCGCCACCCCGCCAAACATTAAATAACAACCCCCTTCTCCCAAATGTGCGCGAGGTAGCGCTAGGAAAAGACAACAAATCCCACTTTCGTTCACACTCACTCACTAACTGTCCTGTAATAATGCACCGAAACCTCACCTCCCTTTCCACATCCAGGCACCACAGAACGTTCCATGGTTTACCCTTGACGCTTAACATGCTCTGGATCAATCCATTGACAGTAAGTTGACCCTCGTATACAACATCGTTCTAATTCACTCTATTCCTTGCACGCCTCTCACCCTCCTGTATGTTCATGCCTCGATGACTCAAAATCTTTTTCACTCCATCTTTCCACCTCAAATTTGGTCTCCCACTTCTCGTTGCCTCCACTTCTGACAAATATATCCTCTTGTTCAATCTTTCCTCACTCCTTCTCTCCATGTGACCAACCCATTTCAAAACACCCTCTTCTGCTCTCTCAAACACACCCTTTTTGTTACCACACATCTCTTATTTTCTATTCTCACTTACTCGATCAAGCCATCTCACACCACATATTGTCCTGAAACATCTCATTACCAGCGAATCCACCCTCCTCCGCACAAGTCTATCCATAGCTCGCGCCTCGCAACCATATGAAATTGTTGGATCGACTATTCCTTGAAACATACCCATTTTTGCTTTCCGAGATAATGTTCTTGACTTCCAAACAATCTTCAACGCTCCCAGAACTTCCGCCCCCTCCCCCACCTTATGATTCACTTCTGCTTCCATGGCTCCATCCGCTGCCAAATCCACTCCCAGATATCTAAAACAATTCACTTCCTCAAGTTTTTCTCCAGTTAAACTTACCTCCCAATTGACTTGTCCCTCAACCCCAGTGTACGAAATAACCTTGCTCTTATTCACATTTACTCTAAGCTTTCTTCCTTCATACACTTTACCAAACTCAGTCATCAGCTTCTGCAGTTTCTCACACGAATCAACTACCAGCGCTGTATCGTCAGTAAACAAAAACTGACTCACTTCCCAGGCTCTCTCATCCACAACAGACTCCTTACTTGCCCCTCTTTCCAAAACTCTTGCATTCACCTCCCTAACAATCCCATCCATACACAAATTAAACAACCATGGCAACATTACACACCCCTGCCGCAAACCTACATTCACTAAGATCTAATCACTTTCCTCTCTTCCTACACGTACAAATGCCTTACATCCTCGATAAAACTTTTCACTGCTTCTAACAACTTGCCTCCCACACCATATATTCTTAATACCTTCCACAGAGCATCTCTATCAACTCTATCATATGCCTTCTCCAGATCCATATGCTACATACAAATCCAAATGCTTTTCTAAGTATTTCTCAGATACATTCTTCAAAGCAAACACCTAATCTACACCTCCTCTACCACTTATGAAAACACACTGCTCTTCCTCAATCAATACCCTCCCACATAATTTCCTAGGAATACTCGACAAATTTATACCTCTGTAATATGAGCACTCACTTTTGTCCCTTTTTTCATTTGTACAATGGCACTATGCAAACATTCCGCCAATCCTCAGGCACCTCACCATGAGTCATACATCCATTAAATAACCTTACTAACCAGTCAACAATAAAGTTACCCCCATTCTTAATAACTTCCTCTGCAATACTATCCAAACCCGCTCCCTTGCCGGCTCTCATCTTCCGCAAAGCTTTTACTACCTCCTCTCTGTTTACCAAATAATTTTCCCAAACACTCTCACTTTGCACACCACCTCGACCAAAACACCCTATATATACTGCTCTATCATCGAACATATTCAACAAACCTTCAAAATACTTACCCCATCTCCTTTTCACTTCACCACTACTTGCTATCACCTCCATATTAGCCCCCTCCACTGAAATTCCCATTGATTCCTTTGTCTTACGCACTTTATTTACCTCCTTTCAAAACATCTTTTTATTCTCCCTAAAATTTGATGATACTCTCTCACCCCAACTCTCATTTGCCCTCTTTTTCACCTCTTCCACCATTCTCTTAACCTCCTGCCTCTTTCTTTTATAGACCTCCCACTCATTTGCATTATTTCTCTGCAAAAATCGTCCAAATGCTTTTCTCTTTACTTTCACGAATAATATTTCTTCTTCATCTTACCACTCACTACCCTTTCTAATCTGTCCATCTCCCACGATTCTCATGCCACAAGCATCTTTTGAGCAAGACATTATTATTTCCCTAAATGCATTCCATTACTCCCAACTCCCCTTACGTCCTTTGTTCTCACCTTTTTCCATTATGTACTCTGTCTCTCCTCGTACTTCCTCACACAAGTCTCATTCCTAAGCTCACTTACTCTCACCAACGTTTTCACCCCATAATTCTCTCTTCCTTTCTGAAATCCTCTACAAATCTTCACCTTCGCCTCCACAAGACAATGATTAGACATTACTCAAGTGGCAGCTCTTAGCACATTAACATCCAAAAGTCTCTCTTCCGCACGCCTATCAATTAACACATAATACATTAACGCTCTCAGGCCATCTCTCCTACTTACATACGTATACTTATATATATCTCCTTTTAAACCAGGTATTCCCAATCACCAGTCCTTTTTCAGCACATAAACCTACAACCTCTTCATCATATCCATTTACAACATTGAACACCCCATGTACACCAATTATTCCCTCAACTGCCACATTACTTACCTTTGCATTGAGATCAACCATTACTATAACACGGTCTCTTGCATCAAAACTACTATTGCATCAAAACTACTAACACACTCACTCAGCTGCTCCCAAAACACTTGCCTCTCATGATCTCTCTTCTCATGCCCAGGTGCATATGCACCAATGATCACCCATCTCCGTCCATCCACTTTCAGTTTTACCCATAACAATCTAGAGTTTACTTTCTTACACTCTATCATACACTCCCACCACTGCTCTTTCAGGAGTAGTGCTACTCCTTCCCTTGCTCTTGTCCTCTCACTAACCCCTGACTTTATTCCCAAGACATTCCCAAACCACTCTTCCCCTTTACCCTTGAGCTTCGTTTCACTCAGGACCAAAACATCCAGGGTTTTTTTCCTCGAACAACTACCTCATTCTCCTTTTTTCTCATCTTGGTTACATCTGCACATATTTAGACTCCCCAAGCTGAGTTTTTGAGGAGGACGAGCACTCCAGGCGTGATTCCTTCTTCTGTTTCCCCTTTTAGAAAGTTAAAATACAAGGAGGGGAGGGTTTCTGGCCCCCCGCTCCCGTCCCCTTTAGTCGCGTTCTACGACACGTGAGCAATGCGTGGGAAGTATTCTTTCTTCCCTATGCCCAGGAATAGGAATATATATATACATACATACATATATATATATATATATATATATATATATATATATATATATATATATATATATATATATATATATATATATATATATATATATATATATATATATATATATATTTATATTATCCCTGGGGATAGGGGAGAAAGAATACTTCCCACGTATTCCCTGCGTGTCGTAGAAGGCGAGTAAAAGGGAAGGGAGCGGGTGGCTGGAAATCCTCCCCTCTCGTTTTTTTTTTTTTAATTTTCCAAAAGAAGGAACAGAGAAGGGGGCCAGGTAAGGATATTCCCTCTAAGGCCCAGTCCTCTGTTGATAACGCTACCTCGCTAATGCGGGAAATGGCGAATAGTACGAAAGAAAATATATATATATATATATATATATATATATATATATATATATATATATATATATATATAATCAGAGTGCACGGAACCGCTTCGGGTGAATAACTTGGACGTGGTGGTACAAGTAGTTGCACGGACTGTGATCCTCGCTTTGGTTACAAGAAAGTTCTTCCGCCCACCAGTGATGCTACTACTTTTGTGAATTAAGAACCATTGCAACACAAACCTCGCCAGGTGGTAGAGTGACCCGCAGTGTATCGAGACAGACTTCCCCAGAACTTTTTAAAGGGGAAGTAAATGTTTATAGTTGTGTTACTGGAGTGATAGTTTTCATACATGGTGCTCTGACAAGAAAATAGTGAAATTGGAAAAAAATGTAGCTTAGACATTGAAGCTTATTCTTTCATTGAAATGTGAACAAAGGGAGCCTTTTTTTTTTTTAAGAGATAGAGATGGAAAGCAAAAAGGTGTTTTTTTGAATGTACTGGAAAATTTGAGGTCCAGATAAACTTTTGGTCTGTCAAGGCTTTATTATGGCGGATGACCAACTACCTACCCTCATGTATCCAAGATATGGTTGTACTTTGTGTAATGAAGACAATTGAGAAACATCATAAGCCAATATTCCAGTTTCATGATAAGGGAAGTGGACCAGGCAGTATGTTACAGTGGTTTAATTGATGAAAACTACTATTGACGTTGTGTAAATAAATTAAACATTTCCCTTTTCCATAGACAGAGGTTGAACCATTATGTGACATTCATTTTTTCATTTCATTTCAAGCCAGAAGTTTCAGTTTTCTAAATTATTTCTTACATTTTTCATATGCATATATATAAATATGTATATATATGTGTGTGTATGTGTGTGTGTGTGTGTGTTTGTGTGTATGTATGTATATATATATATATATATATAAATATATATATATATATATATATATATATATATATATATATATATATATATATATATATATATATATATATATATATATATATATATATATATATATATATATATATATATATATATATATATAATCCCTGGGGATAGGGGTGAAAGAATACTTCCCACGCATTCCTCACGTGTCGTAGAACGCGACTAGAGGGGACGGGAGCGGGGGGCCAAAAATCTTCCCCTCCTTGTATTTTAACTTTCTAAAAATGGGAAACACAAGGAGTCTCGCGGGGAGTGCTCATCCTCCTAGTAGACTCAGACTGGGGTGTCTAAATGTGTGTGGATGTAACCAAGATGTGAAAAAAGGAGAGATAGGTTGTATGTTTGAGGAAAGGAACCTGGATGTTTTGGCTCTGAGTGAAACGAAGCTCAAGGGTAAAGGGGAAGAGTGGTTTGGGAATGTCTTGGGAGTAAAGTCAGGGGTTAGTGAGAGGACAAGAGCAAGGGAAGGAGTAGCACTACTCCTGAAAGAGCAGAGGTGGGAGTGTATGATAGAGTGTAAGAAAGTAAACTCTAGATTGTTATGGGTAAAACTGAAAGTGGATGGACGGAGATGGGTGATCATTGGTGCATATGCACCTGGGCATGAGAAGAGAGATCATGAGAGGCAAGGGTTTTGGGAGCAGCTGAGTGAGTGTGTTAGTGGTTTTGATGCACGAGACCGTGTTATAGTAATGGTTGATCTTAATGCAAAGGTAAGTAATGTGGCAGTTGAGGGAATAATTGGTGTACATGGGGTGTTCAATGATGTAAATGGATATGATGAAGAGGTTGGAGGTTTATGTGCTGAAAAAGGACTGGTGATTGGGAATACCTGGTTTAAAAGGAGATATATATAAGTATACGTATGTAAGTAGGAGAGATGGCCTGAGAGCGTTGATGTATTATGTGTTAATTGATAGGCGTGCGAAAGAGAGACTTTTGGATGTTAATTTGCTGAAAGCTGCCGCTTGAGTGATGTCTAATCATTGTCTTGTGGAGGCGAAGGTGAAGATTTGTAGAGGATTTCAGAAAAGAAGAGAGAATTATGGGGTGAAAACGTTGGTGAGAGTAAATGAGCTTAGGAATGAGACATGGGTGATGAAGTACGAGGAGAGACTGAGTACAGAATGGAAAAAGGTGAGAGCAATGGAAGTAAGGGGAGTGGGGGAGGAATGGGATGTATTTACGGAATCTTTGATGGAGTGCGCAAAAGATGCTTGTGGCATGAGAAGCGTGGGAGTTGGGTTGATTAGAAAGGGTAGTGAGTGGTGGAATGAAGAAGAAATATTATTAGTGAAAGAAAAGAGAAAATCATTTGGACGATTTTTGCAGGAAAATAATGCAAATGAGTGGGAGGTTTATAAAAGAAAGAGGCAGGAGGTTAAGAGAATGGTGGAAGAGATGAAAAAGAGGGCAAATGAAAGTTGGGGTGAGAGAGTATCATTAAATTTTAGGGAGAATAAAAAGATGTTTTGAAAGGAGGTAAATAAAGTGCGTAAGACAAAGGAATCAATGGCAATTTCAGTGAAGGGGGCTACTATGGAGGTGATAGCAAGTAGTGGTGATGTGAGAAGGAGATGGAGTAAGTATTTTGAAGGTTTGTTGAATGTGTTTGATGATAGAGTGGCAGATATAGGGTGCTTTGGTCGAGGTGGTGTGCAAAGTGAGAGGGTTAGGGAAAATGATTTGTTAAACAAAGAAGAGGTAGTGAAAGCTTTGCGGAAGAAGAAAGCCGGTAAGGCAGTAGGTTTGGATGGCATTGCAGTGGAATCTATCAAAAAAGGGGGTGACTGTATCATTGACTGGTTGGTAAGGTTATTTAATGTATGTATGACTCATGGTGAGGTGCCTGAGGATTGGCGGAATGCGTGCATAGTGCCATTGTACAAAGGCAAAGGGGATAAGAATGAGTACTCAAATTACAGAGGTATAAGTTTGTTGAGTATTCCTGGTAAATTATATGGGAGGGTATTGATTGAGAGGGTTAAGGCATGTACAGAGCGTCAGACTAGGGAAGAGCAGTGTGGTTTCAGAAGTAGTAGAGGATGTGTGGATCAGGTGTTAGCTTTGAAGAATGTATGTAAGAAATACTTAGAAAAGCAATTGGATTTGTATGCAGCATTTATGGATCTGGGGAAGGCGCATGATAGAGTTGGTAGAGATGCTCTATGGAAGGTATTAAGAATATATGGTGTGGGAGGTAAGTTGTTAGAAGCAGTGAAAAGTTTTTATCGAGGATGTAAGGCATGGGTACGTGTAGGAAGAGAGGAAAGTGATTGGTTCTCAGTGAATGTAGGTTTGCGGCAGGGGTGTGTGATGTCTCCATGGTTGTTTAATTAGTTTGTGGATGGGGTTCTTAGGGAGGTGAGTGCAAGAGTTTTGGAAAGAGGGGCAAGTATGAAGTCTGTTGTGAATGAGAGAGCTTGGGAAGTGAGTCAGTTGTTGTTCGCTGATGTTACAGCGCTGGTGGCTGATTCATGTGAGAAACTGCAGAAGCTGGTGACTGAGTTTGGTAAAGTGTGTGAAAGAAGAAAGTTAAGAGTAAATATGAATAAGAGCAAGGTTATTAGGTACAATAGGGTTGAGGGTCAAGTCAATTGGGAGGTAAGTTTGAATGGAGAAAACCTGGAGGAAGTAAAGTGTTTTAGATATCTGGAACTGGATCTGGCAGCGGATGGAACCATGGAAGCGGAAGTGAATCATAGGGTGGGGGAGGGGGAGAAAATTCTGGGAACCTTGAAGAATGTGTGGAAGTCGAGAACATTATCTCGTAAAGCAAAAATGGGTATGTTTGAAGGAATAGTGGTTCCAACAATGTTGTATGGTTGCGAAGCGTGGGCTATGGATAGAGTTGTGCATACAAAATATATATATATATATATATATATATATATATATATAAATTGGGAGTTGTGGGAGTATATGATGGAATGTAAGAAAGTAAATTCTTGATTGATATGGGTAAAACTGAAAGTTGATGGAGAGAGATGGGTGATTATTGGTGCTTATGCACCTGGGCATGAGAAGAAAGATCATGACAGGCAAGTGTTTTGGGAGCAGCTGAATGAGTGTGTTAGTGGTTTTGATGCACGAGACCGGGTTATAGTGATGGGTGATTTGAATGCAAAGGTGAGTAATGTGGCAGTTGAGGGAATAATTGGTATACATGGGGTGTTCAGTGTTGTAAATGGAAATGGTGAAGAGCTTGTAGATTTATGTGCTGAAAAAGGACTGGTGATTGGGAATACCTGGATTAAAAAGCTAGATATACATAAGTATACGTATGTAAGTAGGAGAGATGGCGAGAGAGCGTTACTGGATTACGTGTTAATTGACAGGTGCGCGAAAGAGAGACTTTTGGATGTTAATGTGCTGAGAGGTGCAACTGGAGGGATGTCTGATCATTATCTTGTGGAGGCCAAGTTGAAGATTTGTATGGGTTTTCAGAAAAGAAGAGTTAATGTTGGGGTGAAGAGGGTGGTGAGAGTAAGTGAGCTTGGGAAGGAGACTTGTGTGAGGAAGTACCAGGAGAGACTGAGTATAGAATGGAAAAAGGTGAGAACAATGGAAGTAAGGGGAGGAGTGGGGGAGGAATGGGATGTATTTATGGAATCAGTGATGGATTGCGCAAAAGATGGTTGTGGCATGAGAAGAGTGGGAGGTGGGTTGATTAGAAAGGGTAGTGAGTGGTGGGATGAAGAAGTAAGATTATTAGTGAAAGAGAAGAGAGAGGCATTTGGAAGATTTTTGCAGGGAAAAAATGAAATTGAGTGGGAGATGTATAAAAGAAAGAGACAGTAGGTCAAGACAAAGGTGTAAGAGGTGAAAAAGAGAGCAAATAAGAGTTGGTGTGAGAGAGTATCATTAAATTTTAGGGAGAATAAAAAGATGTTCTGGAAGGAGGTAAATAAAGTGCGTAAGACAAGGGAGCAAATGGGAACTTCAGTGAAGGGCGAAAATGGGGAGGTGATAACAAGTAGTGGTGATGTGAGAAAGAGACGGAGTGAGTATTTTGAAGGTTTGTGAATGTGTTTGAAGATAGAGTGGCAGATATAGGGCGTTTTGGTCGAGGTGGTGTGCAAAGTGAGAGGGTTAGGGAAAATGATTTGGTAAACAGAGAAGAGGTAGTAAAAGCTTTGCGGAAGATGAAAGCCGGCAAGGCAGCACGTTTGAATAGTATTGCAGTGGAATTTATTAAAAAAGGGGGTGACTATTATTGACTGGTTGGTAAGGTTATTTAATGTATGTATGACTCATGGTGAGGTGCCTGAGGATTGGCGGAATGCGTGCATAGTGCCATTGTACAGAGGCAAAGGGGATAAGAGTGAGTGCTCAAATTTCAGAGGTATAAGTTTGTTGAGTATTCCCGGTAATTTATATGGGAGGGTATTGAATGAGAAGGTGAAGGCATGTACAGAGCATCAGATTGGGGAATAGGAGTGTGGTTTCAGAAGTGGTAGATGATGTGTGGATCAGGTGTTTGCTTTGAAGAATGTATGTGAGAAATATTTAGAAAAGCAAATGGATTTGTATGTAGCATTTATGGATCTGGAGAAGGCATATGATAGAGTTGATAGAGATGCTCTGTGGAAGGTATTAAGAATATATCGTGTGGGAGGCAAGTTGATAGAAGTAGTGAAAAGTTTTTATCGATCATGTAAGGCATGTATACGTGTAGGAAGAGAGGAAAGTGATTGGTTCTCAGTGAATATAGGTTTGCGGCAAGGGTGTGTGATGTCTCCATGGTTGTTTAATTTCTTTATGGATGTGGTTGTTAGGGAGGTGAATGCAAGAGTTTTGGAAAGAGGGGCAAGTATGAAATCTGTTGTGGATGAGAGAGCTTGGGAAGTGAGTCAGTTGTTGTTCGCTGATGATAGAGCGCTGGTGGCTGATTCATGTGAGAAACTGCAGAAGCTGCTGACTGAGTTTGGTAAAGTGTGTGAAAGAAGAAGTTAAGAGTAAATGTGAATAGGAGCAAGGTTATTAGGTACCGTAGGGTTGAGGGTCAAGTCAATTGGGAGGTAAGTTTGAATGGAGAAAAACTGGAGGAAGTAAAGTGTTTTAGATATCTGGGAGTGGATCTGGCAGCGGATACAACCATGGAAGCGGAAGTGGATCACAGGGTGGGGGAGTGGGCGTAAATCCTGGGAGCCTTGAAGAATGTGTGGAAGTCGAGAACATTATCTCGGAAAGCAAAAATGGGTATGTTTGAAGGAATAGTGGTTCCAACAAAGCTGTATGGTTGCGAGGCGTGGGCTATGGATAGAGTTTTGCGCAGGAGGGTGGATGTGCTGGATATGAGATGTTTGAGGACAATGTGTGGTGTGAGGTGCTTTGATCGAGTAAGTAACGTAAGGGTAAGAGAGATGTGTGGAAATAAAAAGAGCGTTGTTGAGAGAGCAGAAGAGGGTGTTTTGAAATGGTTTAGGCACATGGAGAGAATGAGTGAGAAAAGATTGACCAAGAGGATATATGTGTCGTAGGTGGAGGGAACGAGGAGAAGTGGGAGACCAAATTGGAGGTGGATAGATGGAGTGAAAATGATTTTGTGTGATCGGGGCCTGATCATGCAGGAGGGTGAAAGGCGGGCAAGGAATAGAGTGAATTGGATCTATGTGGTATACCGGGGTTGCCGTGCTATCA
>NC_092269.1:15840447-15842947 GCF_036320965.1 Panulirus ornatus
GCTTCTCTAAATACATCTCATTCCTCCCCCACTCCCCTTACGTCCTTTGCTCTCATCGTTTTCCATTTTGAACTCAGTGTCTCCTGGTACTTCCTCACAAAATTCTCATTCCCAAGCTCACTTACTCTTACCACTCTCTTCACCCTAACATTATCTCTACTTTTTTGAAAACCTCTATAAATCTTCACCTTCGCCTCTACAAGGTAAAGATGAGAAATCCCTCCAGTTGCACCTCTTGGCACATTAACATTCAAAAGTCTCTCTTTCGCTCGCTTATTAATTAACACGTAATCCAATAACGCTCTTTGGCTATCTCTCCTGCTTACATACGTATACTTATGTATATCTCTCTTTTTAAATCAGGTATTCCAAATCACCTGTCCTTTTTCAGCAAACATATCTACTAGCTCCTCAACATTTCTATATACAACACTGAACATTCCATGTACACCAATTATTCCCCGAAATGCCACATTACTCACCTTGCATTCAAATCACTTATCACTATAACTCGTTCTCCTGCATGAAAACTCCTACCACACTCACTCACCCACTTCGAAAACACTTACTTCTAATGATCTTTCTTCTCATGCCCAGATACATAGGCACCAATAATCAATCATCACTCTCCATCCACTTCCAGTTTTACCCTTATTAATCTAGAGTTTACTTTCTTACACTGAATCAAATACTCCCACAACTCCTATTTCAGGAGTAGTGCTACTCATTCCTTTCCTCTTGTCCTCTTACCAACCCTAGACTTTTCTCCCAAAACATTCCCAAAACCACTCTTCCACTTTACCCTTGAGCTTTGTTTCACTCAGAGCCAAAAAATCCAGGTTCCCTTTCCTCAAACGTACTACCAATTTTTCCGTTTTTCTCATCTTGGTTACATCCACACACATTTAGACACTCTAATTTTAGCCTTCAAGGAGGATGAATATTCCCGCGCGACACCTTCTATTTCCAATTTTAGAAAGTTAAGATACAAGGAGGAGAGGGTTTCTAGCCCCCGCTTTCGTCCCCTTTAGTCGCATTCTACGACATGTGAGGAATGCGAAGGAAGTATGCTTTCTCCCCTATCCCCAGGGATGATATAGATAGAATAGGGGAAAAAGAATACTTTTCACGCATTCCTCACGTGTCGTAAATGGCGACTAAAGGGGACGGGAGAGGGGGGCTGGAAACCCTCCCCTCATTGTATTTTAACTTTCTAAAAGGGGAAACAGAAGTATTCCTGGGGAATTACATGGGAGGGTATTGATTGAGAGGGTGAAGGCATGTACAGACCATCAAATTGGTGAAGAGCAGTGTGCCTTCGGAAGTGGTAGAGGATGTGTGGATCAGGTGTTTGCTTTGAAGAATGTTATGTGAGAAATACTTAGAAAAGCAAATGGATTTGTATGTAGCATTTATGGATCTGGAAAAGGCATATGATAGAGTTGATAGAGATGCTCTGTGGAAGGTAATAAGAATATATGGTGTGGGAGGCAAGTTGTTAGAAGCAGCAAAAATTTTTATCGAGGATGTAAGGCATGTGTACTTGTAGGAAGAGAGGAAAATGATTGGTCCTCAGTGAATGTAGGTTTGCGGCAGGGGTGTGTGATGTCTCCATGGTTGTTTAATTTGTTTATGGATGGGGTTGTTAGGGAGGTGAATGCAAGAGTTTTCGAAAGAGAGGCAAGTATACTGTCTGTTGTGGATGAGACCGCTTGGGAAGTGAATCAGTTGTTGTTCGCTGATGATACAGCGCTGGTGGCTGATTCATGTGAGAAACTGCAGATGCTGGTAATTGAGTTTGATAAAGTGTGTGAAAGAAGAAAGCTCGTAGTAAATGTGAATAACAGCAAGCTTATTAGGTTTAGTAGGGTTGAGGGACAAGTCAACAGGGAGGTAAGTTTGAATGGAGAAAAACTGGAGGAAGTGAAGTGTTTTAGATATCTGGGAGTGGATCTGGCAGCGGATAGAACCATGGAAGGGGAAGTGAATCATAGGAATGGGGGAGGGGGCGAAAATTCTGGGGGCCTTGAAGAATGTGTGGAAGTCGAGAACATTATCTCGGAAAGCAAAAATGGGTATGTTTGAAGGAATAGTGGTTCCAACAATGTTGTATGGTTGCGAGGCGTGGGCTATGGATAAAGTTGTGCGCAGGAGGATGGATGTGCTGGAAATGAGATGTTTGAGGACAATATGTGGAGTGAGATGGTTTGATCGAGTAAGTAATGAAAGGGTGAGAGATGTGTGGTAATAAAAAGAGTGTGGTTGAGAGAGCAGAAGAGGGTACTTGAAATGGTTTGGTCACATGGAAAGAATGACTGAGGAAAGATAGAACAAGAGGATATAGGTGTCAGAGGTGGAGGGAACGAAAACAAGTTGGAGACCAAACTGGATTTGGAAAGAAGTAGTGAAAAAGATTTTGAGTAATCGAGGACTGAACATGCAAGAGGCTGAAAGGCGTGCAAGGAATAGAGTTAATTGGAACGATGTGGTATAGAGGGAT
>NC_092269.1:15845447-15861555 GCF_036320965.1 Panulirus ornatus
ATATATATATATATATATATATATATATATATATATATATATATATCCCTGGGGATAGGGGAAAAAGAATACTTCCCACGTATTCCCTGCATGTCGTAGAATGCGACTAAAAGGGAAGGGTGCGGGGGGCTGGAAATCCTCCCCTCTCTTTTTTTTTTTTTTTTTCCAAAAGAAGGAACAGAGAAGGGGGCCAGGTGAGGATATTCCCTCAAAGGCCCAGTCCTCTGTTCGTAACGGTACCTCGCTAGTGCGGGATATATATAAGAAAAGATATATATATATTATATATATATATATATATATATATATATATATATATATATATATATATATATATATATATATATATATATATATATATATATATATATATATATATACATATATCAAAAAGTCAGAAGCAGAAGTCTGAAACATTTGTTAATCAGTGCTGTTTGTTGAATTAGCTCTCACCTAGAGTGAGGATGTGACTTTTTCATTTTTGAGATGAAAATTAGCCAAATGTGTATAGAATTAGTCTTGAGTTAATGAAGAAAAGATTGTACATGAGAAAAACTTAAAATTGCTAGGGGAAATTTAATTGAAGTCTATGATACTATAGAGATGTAGAATACCTGAAGTGTGAAATGCCCTTATGTGATAAAACCTCAAATGAGTTTCTATGAAACACGCACAAAAAATGGGTAAAATGTTGTTGATTTGTGAGTTAAATGGATAGTTTCATAATTCTATGTAAAAGAAAGCTCGTGCTTGCAGTATTTGCATATCAGATATTGACTACAAATATTGTGAAATGTTTTCAATAAGCTAGAAGTTTCAGTTTTCTAAATTGTTTCTTACATTTTTCACATGTATATATATATGTATGTGTGTGTGTGTGTGTATGTGTGCGTGTGTGTGTGTATCTGTGTGTATGTGTATATATATATGTATAATATCCCTGGGGATAGGGGTGAAAGAATACTTCCCACGCATTCCTCGCGTGTCGTAGAAAGCGACTAGAGGGGACGGGAGCGGCGGTCCAGAAATCCTCCCCTCCTTGTATTAACTTTCTAAAATGGGAAACAGAAGAAGGAGTCACGCGGGGAGTGCTCATCCTCCTCGAAGGCTCAGATTGGGGTGCCTAAATGTGTGTGGATGTAACCAAGATGTGAAAAAAGGAGAGATAGGTAGTATGTTTGAGGAAAGGAACCTGGATGTTTTGGCTCTGAGTGAAACGAAGCTCAAGGGTAAAGGGGAAGAGTGTTTTGGGAATGTCTTGGGAGTAAAGTCAGCGGTTAGTGAGAGGACAAAAGCAAGGGAAGGAGTAGCAGTACTCCTGAAACAGGACTTGTGGAAGTATGTGATAGAATGTAAGAAAGTAAATTCTCGATTAATATGAGTAAAACTGAAATTTGATGGAGAGAGATGGGTGATTATTGGTGCATATGCACCTGGGAATGAGAAGAAAGATCATGAGAGGCAAGTGTTTTAGGAGCAGCTGAATGAGTGTGTTAGTGGTTTTCATGCACGAGACCGGGTTATAGTGTTGGGTGATTTGAATGCAAAGGTGAGTAATGTGGCAGTTGAGGGAATAATTGGTATACATGGGGTGTTCAGTGTTGTAAATGGAAATGGTGAAGTGCTTGTAAATTTATGTGCTGAAAAAGGACTGATGATTGGGAATACCTGATTTAAAAAGCGAGATATACATAAGTATACTTATGTAAGTAGGAGAGATGGCCAGAGAGCGTTATTGGATTACGTGTTAATTGACAGGCGCGCGAAAGAGAGACTTTTGGATGTTAATGTGCTGAGAGGTGCAACTGGAGGGATGTCTGATCATTATCTTGTGGAGGCTAAGGTGAAGATTTGTATGGGTTTCCAGAAAAGAAGAGTGAATGTTGGGGTGAAGAGGGTGGTGAGAGTAAGTGAGCTTGGGAAGGAGACTTGTGTGAGGAAGTACCAGGAGAGACTGAGTACAGAATGGAAAAAGGTGAGAACAATGGAAGTAAGGGGAGTGGGGGAGGAATGGGATGTATTTGGGGAATCAGTGATGGATTGCGCAAAAGATGCTTGTGGCATGAGAAGAGTGGGAGGTGGGTTGATTAGAAAGGGTAGTGAGTGGTGGGATGAAGAAGTAAGATTATTAGTGAAAGAGAAGAGAGAGGCATTTGGACGATTTTTGCAGGGAAAAAATTAAATTGAGTCGGAGACGTATAAAAGAAAGAGACAGGAGGTCAAGAGAAAGGTGCAAGAGGTGAAAAAAAGGGCAAATGAGAGTTGGGGTGAGGGAGTATCATTAAATTTTAGGGAGAATAAAAAGATGTTCTGGAAGGAGGTAAATAAAGTGCGTAAGACAAGGGAGCAAATGGGAACTTCAGTGAAGGGCGCAAATGGCGAGGTGATAACAAGTAGTGGTGATGTGAGAAGGAGATGGAGTGAGTATTTTGAAGGTTTGTTGAATATGTTTGATGATAGAGTGGCAGATATAGGGTGTTTTGGTCGAGGTGGTGTGCAAAGTGCGAGGGTTAGGGAAAATGATTTGGTAAACAGAGAAGAGGTAGTAAAAGCTTTGCGGAAGATGAAAGCCGGCAAGGCAGCAGGTTTGGATGGTATTGCAGTGGAATTTATCAAAAAAGGGGGTGACTGTATTGTTGACTGGTTGGTAAGGTTATTTAATGTATGTATGACTCATGGTGAGGTGCTTGAGGATTGGCGGAATGAGTGCATAGTGCCATTGTACAAAGGCAAAGGGGATAAGAGTAAGTGCTCAAATTACAGAGGTATAAGTTTGTTGAGTATTCCTGGCAAATTGTATTCCGCTAATCCTAGGGCACCTCACCATGAGTCATACATATATTAAATAACCTTACCAACCAGTCAATAATACAGTCACACCCTTTTTTAATAAATTCCACTGCAATACCATCCAAACCTTCTGCTTTGCCAGCTTTCATCTTCCGCAAAGGTGAAAACAATGGAAGGAAGGGGAGTGGGGTAGGAATGGGATGTATTTAGGGAATCAGTGATGGAATGCGCAAAAGATTCTTGTGGCATGAGGAGAGTGGGAGGTGGGTTGATTAGAAAGGATAGTGAGTGGTGGGATGAAGAAGTATGATTATTAGTGAAAGAGAAGAGAGAGGCATTTGGACGATTTTTGCAAGGATAAAATGCAATTGAGTGGGAGATGTATAAAAGAAAGACAGGAGGTCAAGAGAAAGGTGCAAGAGGTGAAAAAGAGGGCAAATGAGAGTTGGGGTGAGAGAGTATCATTAAATTTTAGGGAGAATAAAAAGATGTTCTGGAAGGAGGTAAATAAAGTGCGTAAGACAAGGGAGGAAATATGAACTTCAGTGAAGTGCGCAAATAGGGAGGTGATAACAAGTAGTGGTGATGTGAGAAGGAGATGGAGTGAGTATTTTGAAGGTTTGTTGAATGTGTTTGATGATAGAGTGGCAGATATAGGGTGTTTTAGTCGAGGTGGCGTGGAAAGTGAGAGAGTTAGGGAAAATGATTTGGTAAACAGAGAAGAGGTAGTAAAAGCTTTGCGGAAGATATATGTATATATATATATATATATATATATATATATATATATATATATATATATATATATATATATATATATATATATATATGTATAAGTTGAAATGTATAGGTATATATAGTTCCGTGAGTGGACGTATATGTATATACATATGTATGTGGGTGGGAAGAGAGGAAAGTGATTGGTTCTTAGTGAATGTAGTTTTGCGGCAGGGGTGTGTGATGTCTCCATGGTTGTTTAATTTGTTTATGGATGGGGTTGTTAGGGAGGTGAATGCAAGAGTTTTGGAAAGAGGGACAAGGATGAAGTCTGTTGGGGATGAGAGAGCTTGGGAAGTGAGTCACTTGTTGTTCGCTAATGATACAGCGCTGGTGGCTGATTCTTGTGAGAAACTGCAGAAGCTGCTGACTGAGTTTGGTAAAGTGTGTGAAAGAAGAAAGTTAAGAGTAAATGTGAATAAGAGCAAGGTTATTAGGTACAGTAGGGTTGAGGGTCAACACAATTGGGAGGTGAGTTTCAATGGAGAAAAACTGGAGGAAGTGAAGTGTTTTAGATATCTGGGAGTGGATCTGGCAGCGGATGGAAACATGGAAGCGGAAGTGGATCATAGGGTGGGGGAGGGGGCGAAAATTCTGGGAGCCTTGAAGAATGTGTGGAAATCGAGAACATTATCTCGGAAAGCAAAAATGGGTATGTTTGAAGGAATAGTGGTTCCAACAATGTTGTATGGTTGCGAGGCGTGGGCTATGGATAGAGTTGTGCGCAGGAGGATGGATGTCCTGGAAATGAGATGTTTGAGAACAATGTGTGGTGTGAGGTGGTTTGGTCGAGTAAGTAACGTAAGGGTAAGAGAGATGTGTGGAAATAAAAGGAGCGTGGTTGAGAGAGCAGAAGAGCGTGTTTTAAAATGGTTTGGTCACATGGAGAGAATGAGTGAGGAAAGATTGACCAAGAGGATATATGTGTCGGAGGTGGAGGGAACGAGGAGAAGAGGGAGACCAAATTGGAGGTGAAAGATGGAGTTAAAAATATTTTGTGTGATCGGGGCCTGAACATGCAGGAGGGTGAAAGGAGGGCAAGGAATAGAGTGAATTGGAGCGATGAGGTATACCGGGGTTGACGTGCTGGCAGTGGATTGAATCAAGGCATATGAAGCGTCTGGGGTAAACCATGGAAAGCTGTGTAGGTATGTATATTTGCGTGTGTGAACGTATGTATATACATGTGTATGGGGGTGGGTTGGGCCATTTCTTTCGTCTGTTTCCTTGCGCTACCTCGCAAACGCAGGAGACAGCGACAAAGCAAAAAAAAAAAAAAAAAAAAAATGTGGTTGTGTAGGGCCATTCTTTCGTCTGTTTTCTTGCGCTATCTCGCTAACGCGGGAGACAGCGACAAAGCAAAATAAATAAAAATAAATGAGTAAATTAATATATATATATATATATATATATATATATATATATATATATATATATATATATATATATATATATATATATATATATATCATACACATTTATATACATGTGTATGGGGTGGGTTGGGCCAAATATATATATATATATATATATATATATATATATATATATATATATACATATATATATATATATATATATATATATATATATATATATATATATATATATATATATATATATATATATATATATATATATATATATATATATATATATATATATATATATATATATATATATATATATATATATATATATATATACATATATATATATATATATATATATACATATATATTATTTACTGGTTGGTAAGGTTATTTAATGTATGTATGACTCATGGTGAGGTGCCTGAGGATTGGCGAAATGCGTGCATAGTGCCATTGTACAAAGGCAAAGGAGATAAGAGTGAGTGCTCAAATTACAGAGGTATAAGTTTGTTGATTATTCTTGGTAATCAGATTGGGGAAGAGCAGTGTGGTTTTAGAAGTGGTAGAGGATGTGTGAATCAGGTGTTTGCTTTGAAGAATGTGAAGAATGTGAGAAATACATAGAAAAGCAAATAGATTTGTATGTAGCATTTATGGATCTGGAGAAGGCATATGATAGAGTTGATAGAGAAGCTCTGTGGAAGGTATTAAAAATATATGGTGTGGGAGGCAAGTTGTTAGAAGCATTGAAAAGTTTTTATGGAAGATGTAAGGCATGTGCACGTGTAGGAAGAGAGGAAAGTGATAGGTTCTCAGTGAATGTAGGTTTGCGGCAGGGGTGTGTGATGTCTCCATGGTTGTTTAATTTGTTTATGGATCGTGTTGTTAGGGAGGTGGATGCAGGAGTTTTGGAAAGAGTGGTAAGTGTGCAGTCTGTTGTCGATGAGAGAGCTTGGGAAGTGAGTCAGTTGTAGTTCGTTGATGATACGGCGCTGGTGGCTGATTCACGTAAGAAACTGCAGAAGCTGGTGACTGAGTTTGGTAAAGTATGTGAAAGAAGAAAGTTAAGAGTAAATGTGAATAAGAGCAAGGTTATTAGGTACAGTAGGGTTGAGGGTCAAGTCAACTGGGAGGTAAGTTTGAATGGAGAAAAACTGGAGGAAGTAAAGTGTTTTAGATATCTGGGAGTGGATTTGGCAGCGGATGGAACCATGGAAGCGGAAGTGAATCATAGGGTGGAGGAGGGGGTGAAAATCCTGGGAGCCTTGAAGAATGTGTGGAAGTCGAGAACATTATCTCGGAAAGCAAAAATGGGTAAGTTTGAAGGAATAGTGGTTCCAACAATATTGTATGGTTGTGAGGCCTGGGCTATGGATAGAGTTGTGCGCAGGAGGGTGGATGTACTGGAAATAAGATGTTTGAGGACAATGTGTGGTGTGAGGTGGCTTGATTGAGTAAGTAATGTAAGGGTAAGAGAGATGTGTGGAAATAAAAAGAGCGTGGTTGAGAGAGCAGAAGAGGGTGTTTTGAAATGCTTTGGGCACATGGAGAGAATGAGTAAGGAAAGATTGAACAAGAGGATATATGTGTCGAAGGTGGAGGGAACAAGGAGAAGTGGAAGACCAAATTGAAGTTGGAAAGATGGAGTGAAAAAGATTTTGAGTGATAGGGGCCTGAACATGCAGGAGGTCGAAAGGCGGGCAAGGAATAGAGTGAATTGGATCAATGTGGTATACAGGGGTTGACGTGCTGTCAGTGGATTGAATCAGGGCATGTGAAGCGTCTGGGGTAAACCATGGAAAGTTGTGTGGGGCCAGGATGTGGAAAGGGAGCTGTGGTTTCGGGCATTACTGCATGACAGCTAGAGACTGAGTGTGAACGAATGGCGCCTTTATTGTCTTTTCCTAGCGCTACCTCGCACACATGAGGGGGGAGTGGGATTGTATTCCAAGTGTGGCGAGGTGGCGATGTGAATGAGTTAAGGCAGACAGTATGAACTGTGTGCATGGGTATATATGTATATGTCTATGTGTGTATATATGTGTGTACATTGAGATGTATAGGGATGTATAATTGCGTGTGTGGACGTGTATGTATATACAAGTGTATGGGAGTGGGTGGGCCATTTCTTTCATCTGTTTCCTTGCGCTATCTCGCAAACAAGGGAGGCAGCAACAAACCAAAATAAATAATAAATAAATAAAATATATATATATATATATATATATATATATATATATATATATATATATATATATATATATATATATATATATATATATATTTTTTTTTTTTTTTTTTCTTTTTTTTTTTTCTTTTGCTTTGTCGCTGTCTCCCGCGTTTGCG
Source organism: Panulirus ornatus (assembly GCF_036320965.1). Classification (NCBI taxonomy): domain Eukaryota; kingdom Metazoa; phylum Arthropoda; class Malacostraca; order Decapoda; family Palinuridae; genus Panulirus; species Panulirus ornatus. The sequence goes on from NC_092269.1 coordinate 15,852,734, forward strand.
AGATCGCGCAAGGAAACAGACGAAAGAAATGGCCCAAACAACCCCCATACACATGTATATTCATACGTCCACACACGCAAATATACATCCCTACACAGCTTTCCATGGCCCACACCAGACGCTTCACATGCCTTGATTCAATCCACTGACAGCAATTCAACCCCGGTATACCACATCGCTCCAATTCACTCTATTCCTTGCCCTCCTTTCACCCTCCTTCATGTTCAGGCCCCGATCACACAAAATCTTTTTCACTCCATCTTTCCACCTCCAATTTGGTCTCCCTCTTCTCCTCGTTCCCTCCACCTCCGACACATATATCCTCTTGGCCAATCTTTCCTCACTCATTCTCTCCATGTGCCCAAACCATTTCAAAACACCCTCTTCTGCTCTCTCAACCACGCTCTTTTTATTTCCACACATCTCTCTTACCCTTACGTTACTTACTCGATCAAACCACCTCACACCACACATTGTCCTCAAACATCTCATTTCCAGCACATCCATCCTCCTGCGCACAACTCTATCCATAGCCCACGCCTCGCAACCATACAACATTGTTGGAACTACTATTCCTTCAAACAAACCCATTTTTGCTTTCCGGGATAATGTTCTCGACTTCCACACATTTTTCAAGGCTCCCAAAATTTTCGCCCCCTCCCCCACCCTATGATCCACTTCCGCTTCCATGGTTCCATCCGCTGACAGATCCACTCCCAGATATATATATATATATATATATATATATATATATATATATATATATATATATATATATATATATATATATATGTATATGTATATATATTATCCCTGGGGATAGGGGTGAAAGAATACTTCCCACGCATTCCTCGAGTGTCGTAGAAGGCGAGTGGAGGTGACGGGAGCGGGGGGGGGGGGGCAGAAATCCTCACCTCCTTGTATTTTTTTTAACTTTTTAAAATGGGAAACAGAAGAAGGAGTCACGCGGGGAGTGCTCATCCTCCTCGAAGGCTCAGACTGGGGTGTCCAAACGTGTGTGGATGTAACCAAGATGTGAAAAAAGGAGAGATAGGTAGTATGTTTGAGGAAAGGAACCTGGATGTTTTGGCTCTGAGTGAAACGAAGTTCAAGGGTAAAGGGGAAGAGTGTTTTGGGAATGTCTTGGGAGTAAAGTCAGCGGTTAGTGAGAGGACAAAAGCAAGGGAAGGAGTAGCAGTACTCCTGAAACATGGCTTGTGGGAGTATGTGATAGAATGTAAGAAAGTAAATTCTCGATTAATATGGGTAAAACTGAAAGTTGATGGAGAGAGATGGGTGATTATTGGTGCATATGCACCTGGGCATGAGAAGAAACATCATGAGAGGCAAGTGTTTTGGGAGCAGCTGAATGAGTGTGTTAGTGGTTTTGATGCACGAGACCGGGTTAGAGTGATGGGTGATTTGAATGCAAAGGTGAGTAATGTGGCAGTTGAGAGAATAATTGGCATACATGGGGTGTTCAGTGTTGTAAATGGAAATGGTGAAGAGCTTGTAGATTTATGTGCTGAAAAAGGTCTGGTGATTGGAAATACCTGGTTTAAAAAGCGAGATATACATAAGTATACGTATGTAAGTAGGAGAGATGGCCAGAGAGCGTTATTGGATTACGTGTTAATTGACAGGCGAGCGAAAGAGAGACGTTTGGATGTTAATGTGCTGAGAGGTGCAACTGGAGGGATGTCTGATCATTATCTTGTGGAGGCTAAGGTGAAGATTTGTATGGGTTTACAGAAAAGAAGAGTGAATGTTGGGGTGAAGAGGATGGTGGGAGTAAGTGAGCTTGGGAAAGAGACTTGTGTGAGGAAGTACCAGGAGAGACTGAGTACAGAATGGAAAAAGGTGAGAACAATGGAAGTAAGGGGAGTGGGGGAGGAATGTGATGTATCTAGGGAATCAGTGATGGATTGTGCAAAAGATACTTGTGGCATGAGAAGGGTGGGAGGTGGGTTGATTAGAAATGGTCGTGAGTGGTGGGATGAAGAAGTAAGATTATTAGTGAAAGAAGAGAGAGAGGCATTTGGCCGATTTTTGCAGGGAGAAAATGCAATTGAGTGGGAGATGTATAAAAGAAAGAGAAAGGAGGTCAAGAGAAAGGTGCAAGAGGTGAAAAAGAGGGCAAATGAGAGTTGGGGTGAGAGATTATCATTAAATTTTAGGGAGAATAAAAAGATGTTCTGGAAGGAGGTAAATAAAGTGAGTAAGACAAGGGAGCAAATAGGAACTTTAGTGAAGGGCGCAAATGGGGAGGTAATAACAAGTAGTGGTGTTGTAAGAAGGAGTTGGAGTGAGTATTTTGAAGGTTTGTTGAATGTGTTTGATGATAGAGTGGCAGATATAGGGTGTTTTGGTCGAGGTGGTGTGCAAAGTGAGAGGGTTAGGAAAAATGATTTGGTAAACAGAGAAGAGGTTGTAAAAGCTTTGCGGAAGATGAAAACCGGCAAGGCAGCAGGTTTGGATGGTATTGCAGTGGAATTTATTAAAAAATGGGGTGACTGTATTATTGACTGGTTGGTAAGTTTATTTAATGTATGTATGACTCATGGTGATGTGCCTGAGGTTTGGCGGAATGCGTGCATAGTGCCATTGTACAAAGGCAAAGGGGATAAGAGTGAGTGCTCAAATTACAGAGGTATAAGTTTGTTGAGTATTCTTGGTAAATTATATGGGAGGGTATTGATTGAGAGGGTGAAGGCATGTACAGAGCATCAGATTGGGGAAGAGCAGTGTGGATTCAGAAGTGGTAGAGGATTTGTGGATCAGGTGTTTCTTTGAAGAATGTATGTGAGAAATATTTAGAAAAGCAAATGGATTTGTATGTAGGATTTTTGGATCCGGAGAAGGCATATGATAGTGTTGATAGAGATGCTCTGTGGAAGGTATTAACAATATATGGTGTGGGAGGCAAGTTGTTAGAAGCAGTGAAAAGTTTTTATCGAGGATGTAAGGCATGTGTACGTGTAGGAAGAGAGGAAAGTGATTGGTTCTCAGTGAATGTAGGTTTGCGGCAGGGGTTTCTGATGTCTCCATGGTTGTTTAATTTATTTATGGATGGGGTTGTTAGGGAGGTGAATGCAAGAGTTTTGGAAAGAGGGCCAAGTATGAAGGCTGTTGGGGATGAGAGAGCTTGGGAAGTGAGTCATTTGTTGTTCGCTGATGATACAGCGCTGGTGGCTGATTCATGTGAGAAACTGCAGAAGCTGGTGACTGAGTTTGGTAAAGTGTGTGAAAGAAGAAAGTTAAGAGTAAATGTAAATGAGAGCAAGGTTATTAGGTAGAGTAAGGTTGGGGGTCAAGTCAACTGGTAGTTAAGTTTAAATGGAGAAAACCTGGAGGAAGTAAAGTGTTTTAGATATCTGGGAATGGATCTGGCAGCGGTTGGATTCATGGAAGCGGAAGTGGATCATAGGGTGGGGGAGGGGGCGAGAATTCTGGGAGCCTTGAAGAATGTGTGGAAGTCGAGAACATTATCTCGGAAAGCAAAAATGGGTATGTTTGAAGGAATAGTGGTTCCAACAATGTTGTATGGTTGCGAGGCGTGGGCTATGGATAGAGTTGTGCGCAGGAGGATGGATGTGCTGGAAATGAGATGTTTGAGGACAATGTTTGGTGTCAGGTGGTTTTATCGAGTAAGAAACGTAAGGGTAAGAGAGATATGGGGAAATAAAAAGAGCGTGGTTGAGAGAGCAGAAGAGGGTGTTTTGAAATGGTTTGGGCACATGGAGAGAATGAGTGAGGAAAGGTTGACCAAGAGGATATATATGTCGGAGGTGGAGGGAACGAGGAGAAGTGGGAGACCAAATTGGAGGTGGAAAGATTGAGTGAAAAAGATTTTTTGTGATCGGGGCCTGAGCATGCAGGAGGGTGAAAGGAGGGCAAGGAATAAAGTGAATTGGATCGATATGGTATACCGGGGTTGACGTGCTGTCAGTGGATTGAATCAGGGCATGTGAAGCGTCTGGGGTAAAGCATGGAAAGCTGTGTAGGTATGTATATTTTGCGTGTGTGGACGTATGTATATACATGTGTATGGGGGTGGGTTAGGCCATTTCTTCGACTGTTTCCTTGCGCTACCTCGCAAACGCGGGAGACAGCGACAAAACAAAAATATATATATATATATATATATATATATATATATATATATATATATATATATATATATATATATATATATATATATATATATATATATGGTAGAGGATGTGTGGATCAGGTGTTTGCCTAGAAGAATGTATGTGAGAAATACTTAGAAAAGCAAATGGATTTGTATGTAGCATTTATGGATCTGGAGAAGGCATATGATAGTGTTGATAAGTAGTAAGAATATATGGTGTGGGAGGCAAGTTGCTAGAAGCAGTGAAAAGTTTTTATCGAGGATATAAGGCATCCGTACGTGTAGGAAGAGACGAAAGTGATTGGTTCTCAGAGAATATAGGTTTCCGGCAAGGGTGTGTGATGTCTCCATGGTTGTTTTATTTGTTTATGGATGGGGTCGTTAGTGAGAGGAATGCAAGAGTTTTGGAAAGAGGGGCAAGTATGCAGTCTGTTGGGGATGAGAGAGCTTGGGAAGCGAGTCAGTTGTTGTTCGCTGATGATACAGAGCTGGTGGCTGATTCATGTGAGAAACTGTAAAAGCTGGTGACTGAGTTTGGTAAAGTGTGTGAAAGAAGAAAGTTAAGAGTAAATTTGAATAAGAGCAAGGTTATTAGGTACAGTAAGGTTGAGGGTCAAGTCAATTGGGAGGTAAGTTTGAATGGATAAAAACTGGAGGAAGTAATTTGCTCTAGATATATGGGAGTGGATCTGACAGCGGATGAAACCATTGAAGTAGAGGTGAATTATAGGGTGGGGGACGGGGCGAAATTCTGTGAGTCTTGAAGAATGTTTGGAAGTCGAGAACATTATCTCCGAAAGCAAAAATGGGTATGTTTGAAGGTATAGTGGTTCCAACAATGTTGTATGGCTGCGAGGCTTGGGCTATGGATAAAGTTGTGCGCAGGAGGGTGGATGTGCTGGAAATGAGATATTTGAGGACTATGTGTGGTGTGAGTTGGTTTGATCGAGTAAGTAATGTAAGGGTAAGAGAGATGTGTGGAAATAAAAAGAGTGTGGTTAAGAGCAGAAGAGTGTGTTTTGAAATTGTTTGGTCACTTGGAGAGAATGAGTGAGGAAAGATTGACCAAGAGGATATATGTGTCAGAGGTGGAGAGAACGAGGAGAAGTGGGAGACCAAATTGGAGATCGGAAGATGGGGTGAAAAAGATTTCGAGTGATCTGGGCCATGAACATGGAGGAGGGTGAAAGGAGTGCAAGGAATAGAGTGAATTGGAACGATATGGTATACCGGGGTCGACGTGCTGTCAATGGATTGAACCAGGGCAAATGAAGCGTCTGGGGTAAACCATGGAATGTTCTGTGGGGCCTGGATGTGGAAAGGGAGCTGTGGTTTCGGTGCATTATCACATGACAGCTAGAGACTGAGTTTGAACGAATGGGGCCTTTGTTGTCTTTTCCTTGCGCTACCTCGCACACATGTGGAGGGAAGGGGGTTGTTATTCCATGTGTGGCGGGAGGGCGATGGGAATAAATAAAGGCAGACAATATGAATTATGTACATGAGTATCTATGTATATGTCTGTGTGTGTATATACATATGTGTACATTGAGATGTGTGGTCGTGTATGTATATTCATGTGTATGTGGGTGTGTTTGGCCATTCTTTCATGTGTTTCCTTGCGCTACCTCGCTAATGCGGGAGACAGTGACAAAGCAAGATATTAATAATAATATATATATATTTTCACATACTGTGCATTTCGTGATGTCAACAATAGTGTCAACTACGATTTCTTCTTACTGTAACTTAACATTGATAACTTTTTATTGGTAACTCTTATTTCAGACACTTGCTTGCGTGTTCTGTTTGATTAGTATAAGGCATTATGAGTCATAGAATCCTGTTGAAGTTGTCGTGTATCAATGCTTTGTGCAGACACCAGTTATTGTATATCATGTCTTTGGGTCAGTTATGGTGAACGTGTGAACAGCTCGCGCCCGCACCACGTTTGTCGACCATGAGACGATCGCACTAATGCCTCACAAAATCTAAGCCTTACTTCTGTTGTGTTACCTAAACATATCCTGATATAGTAATATCTAAAATAAAGTATGTTAAAGGAAAGGAAGACTTCGAAATTTATTCACAGAAACATGAGATAATATTGTATTGAAGATTTATGTAAGAATAGAGAAAGTTTCATACTCACATTTTGCATCTTATCTTTTTTATGGTATTAAAGATGCTGAGATGTAGAGAATGATGATATATCTTTCACGCATTTCAACATATTCACAAATTAAACATATGCCTGTAAGACAAATGGAGAATATAAACTTTCTTATTCTCCTGCCTGACCTGATGATTGAACTTACCTTGCTGTAAGAGTATACGAAGCATTTCAAAAGTATCTCTCATCCAGGTGCAATGAGCTCTACTGATTGAGAAGCAGAAGGAGATTAATACTACGACTACAGGCACCAGCACCAGTGTAGTCAGGATGGCCGTCCATACTAGGGGCGAGAGGGGCAGCAGGAAGCCCCACGGGTCCACCTCTGGCCGCCCCCGACCTCCCAGGATCCTCGAGTACTGTATGGTCATTGGCCATGTAAAGTCAACTACCTCAGTCCGGCTTGTGGTGAGACCAAATGGTCCCAGTGCGAAGTCTGCCTCCTGCGTGTAAAATGACCATCATACGTGAGGTGGTCATGTAAGGAATGATGAAGATTAGTACATTCAGCAGATTTAAAAACAAATTCCTTCTGTATTTCTTTGTATAATAACATAATATCTCTAAGGAAAACAAGGTACTCCCGGGTAAAAGAACGTGTATAAATCTAACAAAAATTTGCAAATAAAGGTAATTCAGGTACAGGCAATCCAAGGGAAGCTGTATCATTCCCGGAGAAGTCTGTAGAATGTTTCTGAGGGTCAACCTCCCTTTGACATTACAGTTTTACTAGAAATACTTTATTTTTCTGGGGATAGGGGAGAACGAATACTTCCCACGCATTCCTCACGTGTCGTAGAAGGCGACTAAAGGGGACGGGAGCGGGGGGCTAGAAACCCTCCCTTCCTTATATTTTAACATTCTAAAAGGGGAAACAGAAGAAGGAGCCACACGAGGAGTGCTCATCCTCCTCGAAGGCTCAGATTGGGATGTCTAAGTGTGTGTGGATGAAACCAAGATGAGAAAAAAGGAGAGATAGGTAGTATGTTTGAGGAAAGGAACCTGGATGTTTTGGCTCTGAGTGAAACGAAGCTCAAGAGTAAAGGAGAATAGTGGTTTGGGAATGTCTTGGGAATAAAGCCAGGGGTTAGTGAGAGGACAAGAGCAAGGGAAGGAGTAGCACTACTCATGAAACAGGAGTGGTGGGAGTATGTGATAGAGTGTAAGAAAGTAAACTCTAGATTGATATGGGTGAAGATGAAAGTTGATGGAGAGAGATGGGTGATTATTGATGCATATGTACCTGGGCATGAGAAGAAAAATCATGAGAGGCAAGTGTTTTGGGAGCAACTAAATGAGTGTGTTAGTGGTTTTGATGCACGAGACCGGCTTATAGTGGTGGGTGATTTGAATGCAAAGGTGAATAATGTGGCAGTTGAGGGAATAATTGGTATACATGGGGTGTTCAGCGTTGTAAGTGGAAATGGTGAAGAGCTTGTAGATTCATGTGCTGAAAAAGGACTGGTGATTGGGAATACCTGGTTCAAAAAGAGAGATATACGTAAGTATACGTATGTAAGTAGGAGAGATGGACAGAGAGCATTATTAGATTACGTGTTAATTGAAAGGCGGCGCGAAAGAGAGACTTTGGATGTTAATGTGCTGAGAGGTGGCAACTGGGGGAGGATGTCTGATCATTATTTGTGGAGGCGATGGGTGAAGATTTGTAGAGGTTTTCAGAAAAAGAAGAGAGAATGTTGGGGTGTGAATTGAGAGTGTGGTGAGAGTATGTTGAGCTTGGGAAGGAGATTGTGTGAGGAAGTACAGGAGATTGAGTACAGAATGGAAAAGGTTGAGAAGAAAGGAGGTAAGGAGGTGGGGGAGGAATGGTATGTATTTAGGGAAGCAGGATGGCTTACGCAACAGATTGCTTATGGCATGTGATGCGTGGGAGGTGAGCAGATTTAGAATAGGGTAGTGAGTGGTGGGATGAAAGAAGTAAGATTATTAGTGAAAGAGAAAGGAGAGAGGCATTTGGGACGATTTTTTGCTGGGAAAAAAATGCAAATGAGTGGAAGATGTATAAAAGAAAGATGCAGTGAGGTCAAGAGAAAGGAGCAAGAGTTGAAAAGAGGGCAACTGAGAGTTGGGGTGAGAGAGTACATTGAATTTTAGGAAGAATAAAAAGTTGTTAGGAAGAAGGTAAATAAAGTGTATAAGACAAGGGAGCAAATGGGAACTTCAGTGTAGGGGGTAATAGGGAGGTGATACCAAGTAGTGGTGATGTGAGAAGGAAGATTGAGTGAGATTTTGAAGGTTTGTTAAATGTGTTTGATGATAGAGTGGAGGATATAGGTGTTTTGGCGAGGTGGATGAAAGTGAGAGGAGTTTGGGAAAATGATTTGGGAAAACAGTGAAGAGGTAGTAAAAGCTTTACGGGAAGTGAAAGCCGGCATGGCAGCAGGGTTTGGATGGTATTGCAGTGAATTTATTAAAAAAAAGTGGTTGGGGGACTGTATTATTGATGGTTGTAAGGTAAAGTTATTTGATGTATGTATGACTCATGGTGAGGTG
>NC_092269.1:15861655-15914155 GCF_036320965.1 Panulirus ornatus
CCACATATTGTATTCAAACATTCAATTTCCAACGCATCCACCCTCATCCTCACAACCCTATCTATAACCCATGCAGCACAACCATACAACATTGTTGGAACCACTATTCCTTCAAACATACCCATTTTTCCTCTCCGAGGAAACGTTGTCGCCTTCCACACATTCTTCAACTCTCGCAGAACCTTCTCCCCCTTACCTACCCTGTGAGTCACTTCCTCTCAGTCATTACTCTCCTATATAATTTCCCAAGAATACTCAACAGATCTATACCTCTGTAATTTGAACACTCACCTTTATCCCCTTTGCCTTTGTACAATGGCACTATGCATGGATTCTACCAATTCTCATGCACTTCATCATGATCCCCTCATACATTGAATACCCCTACCAACCAATCAACAACACAGTTGCCCCCGTTTTAACGAATTCCCCTGTAGTACCGTCCAAACCTATCACCTCACCGACATTTATCTTCGCACACCGCCGTGACTAAAACACCCTATATCTGCCAATCTATCATCAAACACATTCAACAAATCTTCAAAATACTCACTCCAACTCCTCACTTCATCACTACATTTTATTACCTCCCCATTTACCCACTTCACCGATGTTTTCGTTTGTTCTCTTGTCTTACGCACGTTATTTGCCTTCTTCCACAACCTATTTTCATTCTCCCTAAAATTTGATGATACTGTCTCACCCCACCTCTCATTTGTCTTCTTTTTCACTTCCTGTACCTTTCTCTTTATATCCTTCCGCTTTCTTATATATATCTCCCAGTCATTTGCACTTCTTCCTTGCAAGAATCGCCCAAACGCCTTTCGCTTACCTTTCACTAACAATCTTACTTCTTCATCCCACCACTCACTACCTTTTCTTATCAGTCCAACTCCCACCTTTCACATGCCACAAGCATCTTTTGCGCAAACCATCACTGCTTCCGTAAATGCATCCCGTTTGTCCCCCACTCCTCTTACGTCATTTACTTTCACCTTTTTCCATTCTACACTCAATCTCTACTGATACTTCCTCACACAAGTCTCCCTTCCAAGTTCACTTACTCTTACCGCTCTCTTCTCCCCAGCGTTCTCTCTTCTTTTCTGAAAATCTCTACAAATCTTCACCTTCGCCTCCACAAGACAGTGATCAGACATCCCTCCGGCTGCCCCCTTCAGCACATTAGCATCCAAAGGTCTCTCTTTTACACGTCTCTCAATTGACACTTATTCCATTAATGCCCTTTGACCATTTCTTTACTCACATACGTATACTTGTGCATATCATACTTTTTAAACCAGGTATTCCCAATCACCAGTACTTTTTCAGCACATAAATCTACATCATGTTCACTATTTCCATTTACAATACTGAACACCCCATGTACACCAACTATACCCTCAACTGCCACATTGCTCACCATTCCATTCATATCACCCATTACTATGACCCGGTCTCGTGCATCAAAGCTGCTAGCACACTCACTAAGCTGCTCCCAAAACAATTGCATCTCAAGATCTTTCTTCTCATGACCAGGTGCGTATGCAACAATAATCACCAATCTTTCTCCATCCACTTTCAGTTTTACCCACATTACTTTAGAATTTGTTTTCTTACACTTTATCACATACTCCCATAACTTCAGGAATAGCGCTACTCCTTCCTTGGCTCTTGTCATCTCACCAATCCCTGACTTTACTCCCAAGACATTCCCAAACCACTGTTCACCTTTACCCTTGAGCTTCGTTTCACTCAGAGCCAAAACATCAGGGTTCCTTTCCTGAAAAATACTACCTACCTCTACAGGCTCCCTAATCTGAGCCTTCGAGGAGGATGAGCACTCCTCCATGACTCCTTGTTCTGTTCCCCCTTATAGAAATTTTTATGCAAGGAGTGGGGGTTACCGGCCCTCCGCTCCTGCCTCCTTAAGTCGCCTTTTACGACACGGGGGAAAAATAAGTGTATGAAATGGGCTTGATGGGAGCACTCAATTGCCCTTACTGTCTTAGAGAACATAATGATTATCATTATCATTACAACCCTATAAACCCAATGGCTCCTTCATAACTAAGCCTACACATCACAGCTCACAGAGGATGGACTCCTTTGACGTGTAGAATTCTTTGACGAGCATCGACTGAGTTTCGTCAGCTGACCATGATACAGCCTCGCCAAAGACGACTATACACTCTGGGTGTAACGTTAAGTAGGCGGAGTGTGGCAACACCTATACAAGACAAAGGAAATTTAAGTTTCTATCTTTATTATTTTGCTTTGTCGCTGACTCCCGCGTTAGCGAGGTAGCGCAAGGAAACAGACGAAAAAACGGCCCAACCCACCAACATACACATGTATATACATACACGTCCACACACGCAAATATACATACCTATACATCTCAATGTATATATATATATATATATATATATATATATATATATATATATATATATATATATATATATATATATATATATATATATATACACACACAAACATATGCATATATACACTTGTACATAATTCATACTGTCTGCCCCTATTCATTCCCGTAGCCACCTCGCCACACATGGAATAACAACCTCCTCCCGCCTCATGTATGCGAGGTAGCGCTAGGAAAAGACAACAAAGGCCCCATTCGTTCACACTCAGTCTCTAGCTGACATACAATAATGCACAGAAACCACAGCTCCCTTTCCACATACAGGCCCCACAGAACTTTCCATGGTTTACTCTAGACGCTTCACGTGCCCTGGTTCAATCCATTGACAGCACGTCGACCCCGGTATACCGTATCCTTCCAATTCACTCTATTCCTTGCAAGCCTTTCACCCTCCTGCATGTTCAGGCCCCGATCACTCAAAATCTTTTTCAATCCATCTTTCACCTCCAATTTGGTCTCCCACGTCTCCTCGTTCCCTCCACCTCTGACACATATATCCTCTTGGTCAATCTTTCCTCACTCATTCTCTCCATGTGACTAAACCATTTCAAACACCATCTTCTGCTCTCTCAACCACACTCTTTTTATTACCATACTTCTCCCTTACCCTTACATTACTTACTCGATCAAACCACCTCATACCACATATTGTCCTCAATCATCTTATTTCCAGCATATCCACCCTCCTGCGCACAACTCTATCCATAGCCAACGCATCGCAACCATACAATATTGTTGAAGCCACTATTCCTTCAAACATATCCATTTTTGCTTTCCGAGATAATGTTCTCGACTTCCACACATTCTTCAAGGCTCCCAGAACTTTCGCCCCCTCCCCCACCTTATGATTCACTTCCGCTTCCATGGTTCCATCCGCTGCCAGATCCACTCCAAGATATCTAAAACACTTAACTTCCTCCAGGTTTCTCCATTCAAACTTACCTCCCAGTTAACTTGACCCTCAACCCTACAGTACCTAATAACCTTGCTATTATTCACATTTGCTCTCAACTTTCTTCTTTCACACACTTTACAAACTCAGTCACCAGCTTCTGCAGTTTCTCACATGAATCAGACACCAGCGCTGTATCATCAGCGAACAACTGACTCACTTCCCAAGCACTCTCATCCACAACGGACTGCATACTTGCCCCTCTTTCCAAAACTCTTGCATTCACCTCCCTAACAACCCCATCCATAAACAAATTAAACAACCATGGAGACATCACACACCCCTGCCGCAAACCTACATTCACTGAGAACCAATCACTTACCTCTCTTCCTACACGTACACATGCCCTACATCCTCGATAAAAACTTTTCACTGCTTCTAACAACTTGCCTCACACACCATCTATTCTTAAAGTCGTCCACATAGCATCTCTATCAACTCTTTCATATGCCTTCTCTAGATCCATAAATGCTACATGCAAATCAATTAGCTTTTCTAATTATTTCTTACATACATTCTTCGAAGCAGACTCCTAATCCACACATCCTCTACCACTTCTGAACCACATTGTTTTTCCCTAATCTGATGCTCTGTACATGCCTTCACCCTCTCAATCAATACCCTCCCATATAATTTACTCAACAGACTTATACCTCTGTAATTTGAGCACTCACTCTTATCCCCTTTGCCTTTGTACAATGGCACTATTCAAGCATTCCGCCAATCCTCAGGCACCTCACCATGAGTCATACATACATTAAATAACCTTACCAACCAGTCAATAATACAGTCCCCCACTTTTTTAATAAGTTCCACTGCAATACCATCCAAACCTGCTGCCATGCCGGCTTTCATCTTCCGTAAAGCTTTTACTACCTCTTCTCTGTTTTCCAAATCATTTTCCCTAACTCTCTCACTTTGCATACCACCTCGACCAAAACACCCTATATCTGCCACTCTATCATCAAACACATTTAACAAACCTTCAAAATTCTCACTCCATCTCTTCTCACATCACCACTACTTGTTATCACCTCTCCATTAGCCCCCTACACTGAAGTTCCCATTTGCTCCCTTGTCTTACACACTTTATTTACCTTCCTCCTAAACATCTTTTTATTCTTCCTAAAATTCAATGATACTCTCTCACTCCAACTCTCAGTTGCCCTCCTTTTCACCTCTTGCTCCTTTCTATTGACTTCCTGCATCTTTCTTTTATACATCTTCCACTCATTTGCATTTTTTCCCTGCAAAAATCGTCCAAATGCCTCTCTCTTCTCTTTCACTAATAATCTTACTTCTTCATCCCACCACTCACTACCCTTTCTAATCTGCTCACCTCCCACGCATCTCATGCCATAAGCATCTTTTGCGTAAGCCATCACTGCTTCCCTAAATACATACCATTCCTCCCCCACTCTCCTTACCTCCTTTGTTCTCACCTTTTTCCATTCTGTACTCAATCTCGTACTTCCTCACACAAGTCTCCTTCCCAAGCTCACATACTCTCACCACCCTCTTCACCCCAACTTTCTCTCTTCTTTTCTGAAAACCTCTACAAATCTTCACCCTCGCCTCCACAAGATAATGATCAGACATCCCTCCAGTTGCACCTCTCAGCACATTAACATCCAAAAGTCTCTCTTTCGCGCGCCTGTCAATTAACACGTAATCTAATAATGCTCTCTGGCCATCTCTCCTACTTACATACGTATACTTATGTATATCTCTCTTTTTGAACCAGGTATTCCCAATCACCAGTCCTTTTTCAGCACATGAATCTACAAGCTCTTCACCATTTCCACTTACAACGCTGAACACCCCATGTATACCAATTATTTCCTCAACTGCCACATTACTCACCTTTGCATTCAAATCACCCACCACTATAACCCGGTCTCGTGCATCAAAACCACTAACACACTCATTCAGCTGCTCCCAAAACACTTGCCTCTCATGATTTTTCTTCTCATGCCCAGGTACATATGCATCAATAATCACCCATCTCTCTCCATCAACTTTCAGTTTCACCCATATCAATCTAGAGTTTACTTTCTTACACTCTATCACATACTCCCACAACTCCTGTTTCATGAGTAGTGCTACTCCTTCCCATGCTCTTGTCCTCTCACTAACCCGTGACTTTATTCCCAAGACATTCCCAAACCACTATTCTCCTTTACCCTTGAGCTTCGTTTCACTCAGAGCCAAAACATCCAGGTTCCTTTCCTCAAACATACTACCTATCTCTCCTTTTTTCTCATCTTGGTTCCATCCACACACACTTAGACATCCCAATCTGAGCCTTCGAGGAGGATGAACACTCCTCGTGTGACTCCTTCTTCTGTTTCCCCTTTTAGAATGTTAAAATACAAGGAAGGGAGGGTTTCTAGCCCCCCGCCCGTCCCCTTTAGTCGCCTTCTACGACATGTGAGGAATGCGTGGGAAGTATTCGTTCTCCCCTATCCCCAGAAAAATAAAGTATTTCTAGTAAAACTGTAATGTGAAAGGGAGGTTGACCCTCAAAAGCATTCTACAGACTTCTTCGGGAATGATACAGCTTCCCTTGGATTGCCTGTACCTGAATTACCTTTATTTGCAAATTTTTGTTAGATTTATACATGTTCTTTTACCCGGGAGTACCTTGTTTTCCTTAGAGATATTATGTTATTATACAAAGAAATACAGAAGGAATTTGTTTTTAAATCTGCTGAATGTACTAATCTTCATCATTCCTTACATGACCACCTCACGTATGATGGTCATTTTACACGCAGGAGGCAGACTTCGCACTGGGACCATTTGGTCTCACCACAAGCCGGACTGAGGTAGTTGACTTTACATGGCCAATGACCATACAGTACTCGAGGATCCTGGGAGGTCGGGGGCGGCCAGAGGTGGACCCGTGGGGCTTCCTGCTGCCCCTCTCGCCCCTAGTATGGACGGCCATCCTGACTACACTGGTGCTGGTGCCTGTAGTCGTAGTATTAATCTCCTTCTGCTTCTCAATCAGTAGAGCTCATTGCACCTGGATGAGAGATACTTTTGAAATGCTTCGTATACTCTTACAGCAAGGTAAGTTCAATCATCAGGTCAGGCAGGAGAAAAAGAAAGTTTATATTCTCCATTTGTCTTACAGGCATATGTTTAATTTGTGAATATGTTGAAATGCGTGAAAGATATATCATCATTCTCTACATCTCAGCATCTTTAATACCATAAAAAAGATAAGATGCAAAATGTGAGTATGAAACTTTCTCTATTCTTACATAAATCTTCAATACGATATTATCTCATGTTTCTGTGAATAAATTTCGAAGTCTTCCTTTCCTTTAACATACTTTATTTTAGATATTCCTATATCAGGATATGTTTAGGTAACACAACAGAAGTAAGGCTTAGGTTGTGTGAGGCATTAGTGCGATCGTCTCATGGTCGACAAACGTGGTGCTGGCGCGAGCTGTTCACACGTTCACCATAACTGACCCAAAGACATGATATACGATAACTGGTGTCTGCACAAAGCATTGATACACGACAACTTCAACAGGATTCTATGACTCATAATGCCTTATACTAATCAAACAGAACACGCAAGCAAGTGTCTGAAATAAGAGTTACAAATAAAGAATTATCAATGTTAAGTTACAGTAAGAAGTTGACACTATTGTTGACATCACGAAATGCACAGTATGTGAAAATATATATATATTATTATTAATATCTTGCTTTGTCACTGTCTCCCGCATTAGCGAGGTAGCGCAAGGAAACACATGAAAGAATGGCCAAACACACCCACATACACATGAATATACATACACGACCACACACACAAATATACATACCTATACATCTCAATGTACACATATATATATACACACACAGACATATACATAGATACTCATGTACATAATTCATATTGTCTGCCTTTATTTATTCCCATCGCCATCCCGCCACACATGGAATAACAACCCCCTTCCCTCCACATGTGTGCGAAGTAGCGCTAGGAAAAGACAACAAAGGCCCCATTCGTTCAAACTCAGTCTCTAGCTATCATGTGATAATGCACCGAAACCACAGCTCCCTTTCCACATCCAGGCGCCACAGAACATTCCATGGTTTACCTCAGACGCTTCATTTGCCCTGGTTCAATCCATTGACAGCACGTCGACCCCCGTTATACCATATCGTTCCAATTCACTCTATTCCTTGCACTCCTTTCACCCTCCTCCATGTTCATGGCCCAGATCACTCGAAATCTTTTTCACCCCATCTTCCCATCTCCAATTTGGTCTCCCACTTCTCTTCGTTCCCTCCACCTCTGACACATATATCCTCTTGGTCAATCTTTCCTCACTCATTCTCTCCAAGTGACCAAACAATTTCAAAACACACTCTTCTGCTCTCTCAACCACGCTCTTTTTATTTCCACGCATCTCTCTTACGATTACATTACTTACTCAATCAAACCAACTTACACCACACATTGTCCTCAAACATCTCACTTCCAGCACATCCTCCCTCCTGCGCACAACTCTATCCATAGCCCAAGCCTCGCAGCCATACAACATTATTGGAACCACTATACCTTCAAACATACCCATTTTTGCTTTCGGAAATAATGTTCTCGACTTCCAAACATTCTTCAAGACTCACAAAATTTTCGCCCCGTCCCCCACCCTATAATTCACCTCCACTTCAATGGTTTCATCCGCTGTCAGATCCACTCCCATATATCTAGAGCACTTTACATCCTCCAGTTTTTATCCATTCAAACTTACCTCCCAACTGACTTGACCCTCACCCTTACTGTACCTAACTTTCTTCTTTCACACACTTTACCAAACTCAGTCACCAGCTTCTGCAGTTTCTCACATGAACCAGCCACCAGCTCTGTATCATCAGCGAACAACAACTGACTCGCTTCCCAAGCTCTCTCATCCCCAACAGACTGCATACTTGCCCCTCTTTCCAAAACTCTTGCATTCGCCTCAATAACGACCCCAACCATAAACAAATTAAACAACCATGGAGACATCACACACCCTTGCCGGAAACCTACATTCACTGAGAACCAATCACTTTCGTCTCTTCCTACACGTACAGATGCCTTATATCCTCGATAAAAACTTTTCACTGCTTCTAGGAACTTGCCTCCCACACCATATATTCTTAATACCTATCAACTCTATCATATGCCTCCTCCAGATCCATAAATGCTACATACAAATCCATTTGCTTTTCTAAGTATTTCTCACATACATTCTTTTAGGCAAACACCTGATCCACACATCCTCTACCATATAAATATATATATATATATATATATATATATATATATATATATATATATATATATATATATATATATATATATATATATATATATATATATATGTTCTTAATACCTTCCACAGAGCATCTCTATCAACTCTATCATATGCCTTCTCCAGATCCATAAATGCTACACACAAATCCATCTGCTTTTCTAAGTATTTCTCACATACATTCTTCAAAGCAAACACCTGATCCACACATCCTCTACCACTTCTGAAACCACACTGATCTTCCCCAATCTGATGCTCTGTACATGCCTTCACCCTCTCAATCAATATCCTCCCATATGATTTACCAGGAATACTCAACAAACTTATACCTCTGTATTTTGAGCACTCACTCTTATCCCCTTTGCCTTTGTACAATGGCACTATGCACGCATTCCGCCAATCCTCAGGCACCTCACCATGAGTCATACATACATTAAATAAACTTACCAACCAGTCAACAATACAGTCACCACCTTTTTTGATAAATTCCACTGCAATACCATCCAAACCTGCTGCCTTGCCGGCTTTCATCTTCCGCAAAGATTTTACAACCTCTTCTCTGTTTACCAAATCATCTTCCCTAACCCTCTCACTTTGCACACCACCTCGACCAAAACACCCTATATCTGACACTCTATCATCAAACACATTCGACAAACCTTCAAAATACTCACTCCATCTCCTTCTCACATCACCACTACTTGTTATCACCTCCCCATTTGCGCCCTTCACTGAAGTTCCCATTTGCTCCCTTGTCTTACGCACTTTATTTACCTCCTTCCAGAACATCTTTTTTTTTTTTTTTTTTCATACTATTCGCCATTTCCCGCATTAGCGAGGTAGCACTAAGAACAGAGGACTGGGCCTTTGAGGGAATATCCTCACCTGGCCCCCTTCTCTGTTCCTTCTTTTGGAAAAAAAAAAAAAAAAAAAAAAAAAAAAAAAACGAGAGGGGAGGATTTCCAGCCCCCCGCTCCCTTCCCTTTTAGTCGCCTTCTACGACAAGCAGGGAATACGTGGGAAGTATTCTTTCTCCCCTATCCCCAGGGATACATACAAATATATAGATATATATATATATATATATATATATATATATATATATATATATATATATATATATATTAGCGCCCTTCACTGAAGTTCCCATTTGCTCCCTTGTTTTACGCACTTTCTTTACCTCCTTCCAGAACATCTTTTTATTCTCCCTAAAATTTAATGATACTCTCTCACCCCAACTCTCATTTGCCCTTTTTTTCACCTCTTGCACCTTTCTCTTGACCTCCTGTCTCTTTCTTTTATACATCTCCCACTCAATTGCATTTTTTCCCTGCAAAAATCGTCCAAATGCCTCTCTCTTCTCTTTCACTAATAATCTTACTTCCTCATCTCACCACTCGCTACCCTTTCTAATCAACCCACCTCCCACTCTTCTCATGCCACAAGAATCTTTTGCGCAATCCATCACTGATTACCTAAATACATCCCATTCCTCCCCAACTCCCCTTACTTCCATTGTTCTCACCTTTTTCCATTCTGTACTCAGTCTCTCGTGGTACTTCCTCACACAAGTCTCCTTCCCAAGCTCACTTACTCTCACCACCCTCTTCACCCCAACATTCACTCTTCTTTTCTGAAAACCCATACAAATCTTCACCTTAGCCTCCACAAGATAATGATCAGACATCCCTTCAGTTGCACCTCTCAGCACATTAACATCCAAAAGTCTCTCTTTCGCACGCCTGTCAATTAACACGTAATCCAATAACGCTCTCTGGCCATCTCTCCTACTTACGTAAGTATACTTATGTATATCTCGCTTTTTAAACCAGGTATTCCCAATCATCAGTCCTTTTTCAACACATAAATCTACAAGCTCTTCACCATTTCCATTTATAACACTGAACACCCCATGTATACCAATTATTCCCTCAACTGCCACATTACTCACCTTTGCATTCAAATCACCCATCACTATAACCCGGTCTCGTGCATCAAAACCACTAACACACTCATTCAGCTGCTCCCAAAACACTTGCCTCTCATGATCTTTCTTCTCATGCCCAGGTGCATATGCACCAATAATCACCCATCTCTCTCCATCAACTTTCAATTTTACCCATATATATATATTTTTTTTTTTTTTACTTTGTCGCTGTCTCCCACGTTTGCGAGGTAGCGCAAGGAAACAGTCGAAGAAATGGTCCAACCCACCCCCATACACATGTTTATACATACATCCACACACGCAAAATATACATACCTACAGAGCTTTCCATGCTTTACCCCAGACGCTTCACATGCCCTGATTCAATCCACTGACAGCACGTCAACCCCGATATACCACATCGATCCAATTCACTTTATTCCTTGCTCTCCTTTCACCCTCCTGCATGCTCAGGCCCCGATCACAAAAAATCTTTTTCACTCCATCTTTCCACCTCCAATTTGGTCTTCCACTTCTCCTCGTTCCCTCCACCTCCGACATATATATCCTCTTGGTCAACCTTTCCTCACTCATTCTCTCCATGTGCTCAAACAATTTCAAAACACCCTCTTCTGCTCTCTCAACCAGGTTCTTTTTATTTCCACATATCACTCTTACCCTTACGTTTCTTACTCGATCAAACGACCTCACACCACACATTGTCCTCAAACATCTCATTACCAGCACATCCATCCTCCTGTGTACAACTCTATCCATAGCCCACGCCTCGCAACCATACAACATTGTTGGAACCACTATTCCTTCAAACATACCCATTTTTGCTTTCCGAGATAATGTTCTCGACTTCCACACATTCTTCAAGGCTCCCAGAATTTTCGCCCCCTCCCCCACCCTTTGATCCACTTCCGTTTCCATGATTCCAACCTCTGCCAGAGCCACTCCCAGATATCTAAAACACTTTACTTCCTTCAGTTTTTCTCCATTTAAACTTACCTCCCAATTGACTTGACCCCCAACCTTACGGTACATAATAACCTTGCTCTCATTCACATTTACTCTTAACTTTCTTCTTTCACACACTTTACCAAACTCAGTCACCAGCTTCTGCAGTTTCTCACATGAATCAGCCACCAGCGCTGTATCATCAGCGAACAACAACTGACTCACTTCCCAAGCTCTCTCATCCCCAACAGACTTCATACTTGCCCCTCTTTCCAAAACTCTTGCATTCACCTTCCTAACAACCCCATCCATAAACAAATTAAACAACCATGGAGACATCACACACCTCTGCCGCAAACCTACATTCACTGAGAACAAATCACTTTCCTCTCTTCCTACACGTACACATGCCTTACATCCTCGATAAAAACTTTTCACTGCTTCTAACAACTTGCCTCCCACACCATATATTCTTAATACCTTCCACAGCGCATCTCTATCAACTGTATCATATGCCTTTTCCAGATCCATAAATGCTACATACAAATCCATTTGCTTTTCTAAGTATTTCTCACATACAATCTTCAAAGCAAACACCTGATCCACACATCCTCTAACACTTATGAAACCACACTGCTCTTCCCCAATCTGATGCTCTGTACATGCCTTCACCCTCTCAATCAATACCCTCCCATATAATTTACCAGGAATACTCAACAAACTTATACCTCTGTAATTTGAACACTCACTCTTATCCCCTTTGCCTTTGTACAATGGCACTATGCACGCATTCCGCCAATCCTCAGGCACATCACCATGAGTCATACATACATTAAATAAACTTACCAACCAGTCAATAATACAGTCACCCCCTTTTTTAATAAATTCCACTGGAATACCATCCAAACCTGCTGCCTTGCCGGCTTTCATCTTCCACAAAGCTTTTACTACCTCTTCTCTGTTTACCAAATCATTTTCCCTAACCCTCTCACTTAGCACACCACCTCGACCAAAACACCCTATATCTGCCACTCTATCATCAAACACATTCAACAAACCTTCAAAATACTCACTCCATCTCCTTCTTACAACACCACTACTTGTTATCACCTCCCCATTTGCGCCTTTCATTAAAGTTCCCATTTGCTCCCTTGTCTTACTCACTTTATTTACCTCCTTCCAGAACATCTTTTTATTCTACCTAAAATTTAATGATAATCTCTCACCCCAACTCTCACTTGCCCTCTTTTTCACCTCTTGCACCTTTCTCTTGACCTCCTGTCTCTTTCTTTTATACATCTCCCACTCAATTGCATTTTTTCCCTGCAAAAATCGTCCAAATGCCTCTCTCTTCTCTTTCACTAATAATCTTACTTCTTCATCCCACCACTCACGACCATTCCTCATCAAACCACCTCCCACCCTTCTCACGCCACAAGCATCTTTTGAGGAATCCATCACTGATTCCCTAAATACATCCCATTCCTCCCCCACTCCCCTTACTTCCATTGTTCGCACCTTTTTCCATTCTGTACTCAGTCTTTCCTGGTACTTCCTCACACAAGTCTCCTTCCCAAGCTCACTTACTCCCACCACCCTCTTCACCCCAACATTCACTCTTCTTTTCTGAAAACCCATACAAATCTTCACCTTAGCCTCCACAAGATAATGATCAGACATCCCTCCAGTTGCACCTCTCAGCACATTAACATCCAAACGTCTCTCTTTCGCTCGCCTGTCAATTAACACATAATCCAATAACGCTCTCCGGCCATCTCTCCTACTTACATACGTATACTTATGTATATCTCGCTTTTTAAACCAGGTATTTCCAATCACCAGACCTATTTCAGCACATAAATCTACAAGCTCTTCACCATTTCCATTTACAACACTGAACACCCTATGTATACCAATTATTCCCTCAACTGCCACATTACTCACCTTTGCATTCAAATCACCCATCACTATAACCCGGTCTCGTGCATCAAAACCACTAACACACTCATTCAGCTGCTCCCAAAACACTTGCCTCTCATGATGTTTCTTCTCATGCCCAGGTGCATATGCACCAATAATCACCCATCTCTCTCCATCATCTTTCCGTTTTACCCATATTAATCGAGAATTTACTTTCTTACATTCTATCACATACTCCCACAAGCCATGTTTCAGGAGTACTGCTACTCCTTCCCTTGTTTTTGTCCTCTCACAAACCCCTGACTTTACTCCCAAGACATTCCCAAAACACTCTTCCCCTTTACCCTTGAGCTTCGTTTCACTCAGAGCCAAAACATCCAGGTTCCTTTCCTCAAACATACTACCTATCTCTAATTTTTTCAAATCTTGGTTACATCCACACACATTTATACACCCCAGTTTGAGCCTTCGAGGAGGATGAGCACTCCCCGCGTGACTACTTCGTCTGTTTGCCATTTTAAAAAGTTAAAAGAAATACTCTTCCCCTTTACCCTTGAGCTTCGTTTCACTCAGAGCCAAAACATCCAGGTTCCTTTCCTCAAACATACTACCTATCTCTAATTTTTTCAAATCTTGGTTGCATCCACACACATTTATACACCCCAGTTTGAGCCTTCGAGGAGGATGAGCACTCCCCGCGTGACTACTTCGTCTGTTTGCCATTTTAAAAAGTTAAAAGAAATACAAGGAGGGGAGGATTTCTGCCCCCCCCCCCCCCCCCCCCCCCCTTCCCGTCACCTCCAGTCGCCTTCTACGACACGCGAGGAATGCGTGGGAAATATTCTTTCACCCCTATCCACAGGGATAATATATATACATATACATATATATATATATACATACACATACATACGCACATATACACATATACATATATGTATACATACACATATACATATATATATATATTTTTTTTTTTTTTTTTTTTTATACTTTTTCCCTGTCTCCCGCGTTTGCGAGGTAGCGCAAGGAAACAGACGAAAGAAATGGCCCAACCCCCCCCATACACATGTATATACATACCTGCACAGCTTTCCATGGTTTACCCAAGACGCTTCACATGCCTTGATTCAATCCACTGACAGCACGTCAACCCCGGTATACCACATCGCTCCAATTCACTCTATTCCTTGCCCTCCTTTCACCCTCCTGCATGTTCAAGCCCCGATCACACAAAATCTTTTTCACACCATCTTTCCACCTCCAGTTTGGTCTCCCTCTTCTCCTCGTTCCCTCCACCTCCGACACATATATCCTCTTGGTCAATCTTTCCTCACTCATTCTCTCCATGTGCCCAAACCACTTCAAAACACCCTCTTCTGCTCTCTCAACCACGCTCTTTTTATTTCCAAACTTCTCTCTTACCCTTACGTTACTTACTCGATCAAACCACCTCACACCACATATTGTCCTCAAACATCTCATTTCCAGCACATCCATCCTCCTGTGCACAACTCTATCCATAGCCGACGCCTCGCAACCATACAACATTGTTGGAACCACTATTCCTTCAAACATACCCATTTTTGCTTTCCGAGATAATGTTCTCGACCTCCACACATTCTTCAAGGCCCCCAGAATTTTCGCCCCCTCCCCAACCGTATGATCCACTTCCGCTTCCATGGTTCCATCCGCTGCCAGATCCACTCCCAGATATCTATAACACTTCACTTCCTCCATTTTTTCTCCATTCAAACTCACCTCCCAATTGACTTGACCCTCAACCCTACTGTACCTAATAACCTTGCTCTTATTCACATTTACTCTTAACTTTCTTCTTCCACACACTTTACCAAACTCAGTCACCAGCTTCTGCAGTTTCTCACATGAATCAGCCACCAGCGCTGTATCATCAGCGAACAACAACTGACTCACTTCCCAAGCTCTCTCATCCCCAACAGACTTCATACTTGCCCCTCTTTCCAAAACTCTTGCATTTACCTCCCTAACAACCCCATCCATAAACAAATTAAACAACCTTGGAGACATCACACACATATATATACATATGTATATTCGCCCCCTCCCCCACCCTATGATCGAAAGTGGATCATAGGGTGGGGGAGGGTGCGAAAATTCTGGGAGCCTTGAAGAATGTGTGGAAGTCGAGAACATTATCTCGGAAAGCAAAAATGGGTATGTTTGAAGGAATAGTGGTTCCAACAATGTTGTATGGTTGCGAGGCGTCGGCTATGGATAGAGTTGTGCACAGGAGGATGGATGTGCTGGAAATGAGATGTTTGAGGACAATATGTGGTGTGAGGTGGTTTGATCGAGTAAGTAACGTAAGGGTAAGAGAGAAGTTTGGAAATAAAAAGAGCGTGGTTGAGAGAGCAGAAGAGGGTGTTTTGAAATGTTTTGGGCACATGGAGAGAATGAGTGAGGAAAGATTGACCAAGAGGATATATGTGTCGGAGGTGGAGGGAACGACGAGAAGAAGGAGACCAAATTGGAGGTGGAAAGATGGAGTGAAAAAGATTTTGTGTGATCGGGGCCTGAACATGCAGGAGGGTGAAAGGAGGGCAAAGAATAGAGTGAATTGGAACGATGTGTTATACCGGGGTTGACGTGCTGTCAGTGGATTGAATCAAGGCATGTGAAGCGTCTGGGGTAAACCATGGAAAGCTGTGTAGGTATGTATATTTGCGTGTGTGGACGTATGTATGTACATGTGTATGGGGGTGGGTTGTGCCATATCTTTTGTCTGTTTCCTTGCGCTTCCTCGCAAACGCGGGAGACAGCGACAAAGCAAAAAAAAAAAAAGGAAAAGAATATATATATATATATATATATATATATATATATATATATATATATATATATATATATATATATATATATATATATATATATATATATATAAATATATATATATATATATATATATATATATATATATATATATATATATATATATATATATATATATATATATATATATATATATATATATATATATATATATATATATATATATATTTTATTTATTTATTATCTATTTTTGTTTGTTGCTGCCTCCCTTGTTTGCGAGGTAGCGCAAGGAAACAGACGAAAGAAATGGCCCAACCCACCCCCATACATATGTATAGACATACACGTCCACACACGCAATTATACATCCCTATACATCTCAATGTACACACATATATACACACACAGACATATGCATATATACCCAGGCACACAATTCATACTGTCTGCCTTAACTCATTCACATCGCCACCTCGCGACACATGGAATACAATCCCCCTCCCCCCTCATGTGTGCGAGGTAGCGCTATGAAAAGACAATAAAGGCCCCATTTGTTCACAGTCTCTAGCTGTCATGCAGTAATGCCCGAAACCACAGTTCCCTTTCCACATCCAGGCCCCACACAACTTGCCATGGTTTACCCTAGACGCTTCATATGCCCTTATTCAATCAACTGACAGCACGTCAACCCCGGTATACCACATTGATCCAATTCACTCTATTCCTTGCCCGCCTTTCGACTTCCTGCATGTTCAGGCCCCTATCACTCAAAATCTTTTTCACTCCATCTTTCCAACTTCAATTTGGTCTTCCACTTCTCCTCGTTCCCTCCACCTCCGACACATATATCCTCTTGGTCAATCTTTCCTTACTCATTCTCTCCATGATGCCCAAACCATTTTAAAACACCCCCTTCTGCTCTCTCAACCACGCTCTTTTTATTTCCACAAATCTCTCTTACCCTTACATTACTTACTCAATCAAGCCACCTCACACCACACATTGTCCTCAAACATCTTATTTCCAGCACATCCACCCTCCTGCGCACAACTCTATCCATAGCCCACGCCTCACAACCATACAATATTGTTGGAACCACTGTTCCTTCAAACTTACCCATTTTTGCTTTCCGAGATAATGTTCTCGACTTCCAAACATTCCTCAAGGCTCCCACGATTTTCGCCCCCTCCCCCACCCTATGATTCACTTCCACTTCCATGGTGCCATCCGCTGCCAGATCCACTCCCAGATATCTAAAACACTTTACTTCCTCCAGTTTTTCTCCATTCAAACTTATCTGCCAATTGACTTGACCCTCAACCCTACTGTACCTAATAACCTTGCTCTTATTCACATTTACTCTTAACTTTCTTCTTTCACACACTTTACCAAACTCAGTCACCAGCTTCTCCAGTTCCTTACGTGAATTAGCCACCAGCGCTGTATCATCAGCGAACTACAACTGACTCATTTCCCAAGCTCTCTCATCGACAACAGACTGCATACTTACCCCTCTTTCCAAAACTCCTGCATCCACCTCCCTAGCAACCCGATCCATAAACAAATTAAACAACCATGGAGACATCACACACCCCTGCCGCAAACCTACATTCACTGAGAACCTATCACTTTCCTCTCTTCCTACAAGTACAAATGCCTTACATCTTCGATAAAAACTTTTCACTGCTTCTAACAACTTGCCTCCCACACCATATATTCTTAATACCTTCCACAGAGCATCTCTATCAACTCTATCATATGCCTTCTCCAGATCCATAAATGCTACATACAAATCCATTTGCTTTTCTAAGTATTTCTCACATACATTCTTCAAAGCAAACACCTGATTCACACATCCTCTACCACTTCTAAAACCACACTGCTCTTCCCCAATCTGATTACCAAGAATAATCAACAAACTTATACCTCTGTAATTTTAGAACTCACTCTTATCCCCTTTGCCTTTGTACGATGGCACTATGCACGCATATATATATATATATATATATATATATATATATATATATATATATATATATATATATATATATATATATATATATATATATATATATATATATATATATATATATATATATGTATATATATATATATATATATATATATATATATATATATATATATATATATATATATATATTAATTTACTCATTTATTTTTATTTATTTTGCTTCGTCGCTGTCTCCCGCGTTAGCGAGGTAGCGCAAAAAAGCAGACGAAAGAATGGCCCTACACACCCACATACATATGTATATACATATACGTCCACTCACGGAACTATATATACGTATACATTTCAACTGATACATATTTGTATATATATATATATATATATATATATATATATATATATATATATATATATATATATATATATATATATATATATATATATATATATATATATATATATATATATATATATATATATATATATATATATATGTATATATATATATATATATATATATATATATATATATATATATATATATATATATATATATATATATATATATATATATATATATATATATATATATATATATATATATATATATATACATATATATATATATATATATATATATATATATATATATATATATATATATATATATATATATATATTATATATATATATATATATATATATATATATATATATACATATATATATATATATATATATATATATATATATATATATATATATATATATATATATATATATATATATTTTTTTTTTTTTTTTTATACTTTGTCGCTGTCTCCCGCGTTTGCGAGGTAGCGCAAGGAAACAGACGAAAGAAATGGCCCAACCCCCCCCCCCATTCACATGTACATACACACGTCCACACACGCAAATATACATACCTACACAGCTTTCCATGGTTTACCCCAGACGCTTCACATGCCTTGCTTCAATCCACTGACAGCACGTCAACCCCGGTATACCACATGACTCCAATTCACTCTATTTCTTGCCCTCCTTTCACCCTCCTGCATGTTCAGGCCCCGATCACACAAAATCTTTTTCACTCCATCTTTCCACCTCCAATTTGGTCTCCCTCTTCTCCTCGTTCCCTCCACCTCCGACACATATATCCTCTTGGTCAATCTCTCCTCACTCATTCTCTCCATGTGCCCAAACCATTTCAAAACACCCTCTTCTGCTCTCTCAACCACGCTCTTTTTATTTCCACACATCTCTCTTACCCTTACGTTACTTACTCGATCAAACCACCTCACACCACACATTGTCCTCAAACATCTCATTTCCAGCACATCCATCCTCCTGCGCACATCTCTATCCATAGCCCACGCCTCGCAACCATACAACATTGTTGGAACCACTATTCCCTCAAACATACCCATTTTTGCTTTCCGAGATAATGTTCTCGACTTCCACACATTTTTCAAGGCTCCCAAAATTTTCGCCCCCTCCCCCACCCTATGATCCACTTCCGCTTCCATGGTTCCATCCGCTGACAGATCCACTCCCAGATATCTAAAACACTTCACTTCCTCCAGTTTTTCTCCATTCAAACTCACCTCCCAATTGACTTGACCCTCACCCCTACTGTACCTAATAACCTTGCTCTTATTCACATTTACTCTCAACTTTCTTCTTCCACACACTTTACCAAACTCAGTCACCAGCTTCTGTAGTTTCTCACATGAATCAGCCACCAGCGCTGTATCATCATATATATATATATATATATATATATATATATATATATATATATATATATATATATATATATATATATATATATATGTATATATATATATATATATATATATATATATATATATATATATATATATATATATATATATATATATATTTATATATATATATATATACATATATATATATATATATATATATATATATATATATATATATATATATATATATATATATATATATATATATATATATATATATATATATATTCTTACATTTTTCATATGTATATATATGTATGTGTGTGTGTGTGTATATGTGCGGATGTATGTGTATGTGTGTGTATGTGTATATGTATATATATATATATGTATATTATCCCTGGGGATAGGGGTGAAAGAATACTTCCCACGTATTCCTCGCGTGTCGTAGAAAGCGACTAGAGGGGACGGGAGCGGGGGGCCAGAAATCCTCCCCTCCTTGTATTAACTTTTTAAAATGGGAAACAAAAGAAGGAGTCACGCGGGGAGTGCTCATCCTCCTCGAAGGCTCAGAGTGGGGTGCCTAAATGTGTGTGGATGTAACCAAGATGTGAAAAAAGGAGAGATAGGTAGTATGTTTGAGGAAAGGAACCTGGATATTTTGGCTCTGAGTGAAACGAAGCTCAAGGGTAAAGGGGAAGAGTGGTTTGGGAATGTCTGGGGAGTAAAGTCAGGGGTTAGTGAGAGGACAAGAGCAAGGGAAGGAGTAGCAATACTCCTGAAACAGGAGTTGTGGGAGTATGTGATAGAGTGTAAGAAAGTAAATTCTCGATTAATATGGGAAAACTGAAAGTTGATGGAGAGAGGTGGGTGATTATTGGTGCATATGCACCTGGGCATGAGAAGAAAGATCAAGAGAGGCAAGTGTTTTGGGAGCAGCTGAATGAGTGTGTTAGTGGTTTTGATGCACGAGACCGGGTTAAAGTGATTGGTGATTTGAATGCAAAGGTGAGTAATGTGGCAGTTAAGGGAATAATTGTTATACATTGGGTGTTCAGTGTTGTAAATGGAAATGGTGAAGAGCTTGTGGATTTGTGTGCTGAAAAAGGACTGATGATTGGGAATACCTGGTTTAAAAAGCGAGATATACATAAGTATACTTATGTAAGTAGGAGAGATGGCCAGAGAGCGTTATTGGATTACGTGTTAATTGACAGGCGTGCGAAAGAGAGAGTTTTGGATGTTAATGTGCTGAGAGGTGCAACTGGAAGGATGTCTGATCATTATCTTGTGGAGGCTAAGGTGAAGATTTGTATGGGTTTTCAGAAGAGTGAATATATATATATATATATATATATATATATATATATATATATATATATATATATATATATATATATATATTTTTTATACTTTGTCGCTGTCTCCCGCGTTTGCGAGGTAGCGCAAGGAAACAGACGAAAGAAATGGCCTAATCCCCCCCATACACATGTATATACATACGTTCACACACGCAAATATACATACCTACACAGCTTTCAATGGTTTACCCCAGACGCTTCACATGCCTTGATTCAATCCACTGACAGCACGTCAACCCGGTATCCCACATCGCTCCAATTCACTCTATTCCTTGCTCTCCTTTCACCCTCCTGCATGCTCAGGCCCCGATCACACAAAATCTTTTTCACTCCATCTTTCCACCTCCAATTTGGTCTCCCTCTTCTCCTCGTTCCCTCCACCTCCGACACATATATCCTCTTGGTCAATCTTTCCTCACTCATTCTCTCCATGTGCCCAAACCACTTCAAAGCACCCTCTTCTGCTCTCTCAACCACGCTCTTTTTATTTCCACACATCTCTCTTACCCTTACGTTACGAACTCGATCAAACCACCTCACACCACACATTGTCCTCAAACATCTCATTTCCAGCACATCCATCCTCCTGCGCACAACCCTATCCATAGCCCACCCCTCGCAACCATACAACATTGTTGGAACCACTATTCCTTAAAACATACCCATTTTTGCTTTCCGAGATAATGTTCTCGACTTCCACACATTCTTCAAGGCCCCCAGAATTTTCGCCCCCTCCCTCACCCTATGATCCACTTCCGCTTCCATGGTTCCATCCGCTGCCAGATCCACTCCCAGATATCTAAAACACTTCACTTCCTCCAGTTTTTCTCCATTCAAACTCACCTCCCAATTGACTTGACCCTCAACCCTACTGTACCTAATAACCTTGCACTTATTCACATTTACTCTTAACTTTCTTCTTCCACACACTTTACCAAACTCAGTCACCAGCTTCTGAAGTTTCTCACATGAATCAGCCACCAGCGCTGTATCATCAGCGAGCAACAACTGACTCACTTCCCAAGCTCTCTCATCCCCAACAGACTTCATACTTCCCCTTCTTTCCAAAACTCTTGCATTTACCTCCCTAACAACCCCATCCATAAACAAATTAAACAACCATGGAGACATCACACACCCCTGCCGCAAACCTACATTCACTGAGAACCAATCACTTTCCTCTCTTCCTACAAGTACACATGCCTTACATCCTCGATAAAACTTTTCACTGCTTCTAACAACTTGCCTCCCACACCATATATTCTTATTACCTTCCACAGAGCATCTCTATCAACTCTATCATATGCCTTTTCCAGATCCATAAATGCTACATACAAATCCATTTGCTTTTCTAAGTATTTCTCACGTAAACACCTGATCCACACATCCTCTACCACTTCCGAAGGCACACTGCTCTTCACCAATCTGATGGTCTGTACATGCCTTCACCCTCTCAATCAATACCCTCCCATGTAATTCCCCAGGAATACTTCTGTTTCCCCTTTTAGAAAGTTAAAATACAATGAGGGGAGGGTTTCCAGCCCCCCACTCCCGTCCCCTTTAGTCGCCATTTACGACACGTGAGGAATGCGTGAAAAGTATTCTTTTTCCCCTATTCTATATATATCATCCCTGGGGATAGGGGAGAAAGCATACTTCCTTCGCATTCCTCACATGTCGTAGAATGCGACTAAAGGGGACGAAAGCGGGGGCTAGAAACCCTCGTCTCCTTGTATTTTAACTTTCTAAAATTGGAAATAGAAGGTGTCGCGCGGGAATATTCATCCTCCTTGAAGGCTAAAATTAGAGTGTCTAAATGTGTGTGGATGTAACCAAGATGAGAAAAACGGAAAAATTGGTAGTACGTTTGAGGAAAGAGAACCTGGATTTTTTGGTTCTGAGTGAAACAAAGCTCAAGGGTAAAGTGGAAGAGTGGTTTTGGGAATGTTTTGGGAGAAAAGTCTAGGGTTGGTAAGAGGACAAGAGGAAAGGAATGAGTAGCACTACTCCTGAAATAGGAGTTGTGGGAGTATTTGATTCAGTGTAAGAAAGTAAACTCTAGATTAATAAGGGTAAAACTGGAAGTGGATGGAGAGTGATGATTGATTATTGGTGCCTATGTATCTGGGCATGAGAAGAAAGATCATTAGAAGTAAGTGTTTTCGAAGTGGGTGAGTGAGTGTGGTAGGAGTTTTCATGCAGGAGAACGAGTTATAGTGATAAGTGATTTGAATGCAAGGTGAGTAATGTGGCATTTCGGGGAATAATTGGTGTACATGGAATGTTCAGTGTTGTATATAGAAATGTTGAGGAGCTAGTAGATATGTTTGCTGAAAAAGGACTGGTGATTTGGAATACCTGATTTAAAAAGAGAGATATACATAAGTATACGTATGTAAGCAGGAGAGATAGCCAAAGAGCGTTATTGGATTACGTGTTAATTAATAAGCGAGCGAAAGAGAGACTTTTGAATGTTAATGTGCCAAGAGGTGCAACTGGAGGGATTTCTCATCTTTATCTTGTAGAGGCGAAGGTGAAGATTTATAGAGGTTTTCAAAAAAGTAGAGATAATGTTAGGGTGAAGAGAGTGGTAAGAGTAAGTGAGCTTGGGAATGAGAATTTTGTGAGGAAGTACCAGGAGACACTGAGTTCAAATGGAAAACGATGAGAGCAAAGGACGTAAGGGGAGTGGGGGAGGAATGAGATGTATTTAGAGAAGCAGTGATGGCTTACACCAAAGATGCTTGTAGCATGAGAAGCGTGGGAGATGGGTAGATTAGAAAGGGTAGTGAGTGGTGGATGAAGAAGTAGGATTGTTTATGAAAAAAAATGAGTGAGTCATTTGGACGAGTTTTGCAATAAAAAGTGCAAATGACTGGGAGATGTATAAAAGAAGAGGCAAGAGGTCAAGAGAAAGGTGCAAGAAGTCAAAAAGAGGGCAAATGAGAGCTGATATGAGGGAGTATCCTTAGATTTTAGGAAGAATAAAAAGATGTCTTGGAAGGGGGTAAATAAAGTGCGTAAGACAACAGAACAAATGGGAACACCGGTGAAGGGTGCTAATGACGAGGTAATAACAAATAGTGGGTATGTAAGAAGGAGATAGAGTTAGTATTTTGAAGGTTTGCTACATGTTAGATGATAGAGTTGCAGATTTTGGGTGTTTTGGTCGAGGTGGTGTGCGAAGTGAGAGGGTCAGGGAGAATGGTTTGGTAAACAGAGAAGAGTTAGTGAAACCTTTGCGGAAGATGAAATCCGGGAAGGCGACGTGTTTGGATGGTATTGCAGAGGAATTTATTAAAAAGGGTATCGACTGTAATGTTGACTGGTCGGTGAGGATGTTCAATGTATGCATGGATCGTGGTGAAGTGCTTGATGATTGGCGGAATGCATGCATAGTGCAATTGCACAAAGGCAAAGGGGGTAAAAGTGTGTTAAACTACAAAGGCGTAAGTTTCTTGAGTATTCCTGAGAAATTATATGGAAGGGTATGGATTGAGAGGGTAAAGGCATGTACAAATCATCAGAATGGGCAAGAGCAGTGTGATTTCAGAAGTGGTAGAGGATATGAGGATCAGGGATTTGCTTTGAAGAATGAGAAATACTTTGAAAAACAAATGGATTTGTATGTAGTATTTATGAATCTGGAGAAAGCATATGATAGAGTTGATAGAGATGTTCTCTGGAAGGTATTAAGAGTAAATGGTGTGGGAGGCAAGTGGGTAGAAACAGTGAAAATTTTGTATCGAGCATGTAATGCAGTGTTCGAACAGGAAGAGAGCAAAGTGACTGGTTCCCAATGAATGTCGGTTTACGGCAGAGGTGCGAAATGTCTCCATGGTTGTTTAATTTGTTTATGGATGTGTTTGTTAGGGAGATGAATGAAAAAGAATTGGAGAAAGGGGCAGTTATGAAGTCTGTTGTGAATGAATGGACTTGGGATGTAAGACACTTGTTGGCTAATGATATAGCGCCGGTGTTGATTCGAGTGAGAAACTGCAGAAGCTGGTAAATGAGTTTGGTAAAGTGTGTGAAAGAAGAAACCTGAGAGTTAATGTAATCAAGAGGAAGGTTATTGAGTACATTAGGGTTGAGGGGCAAGTCAACTGGGAGGTAAGTTAGAATGGAAAAAAACTGGTGGAAGTGAAGTGTTTAAGATATATAGGAATGGATTTAGCGCAACTGAGTTCAGTGTAGGGGAGGGAGCGGAAGTTCTTGAAGCGTTGAAGGAAGTGTGGAAGGCGGGAACGTTATCTCGAAAAGCAAAAATGGTTATGTTTGAGGGAATGATGGCTCCAACAATTCTATATGTTTGCGAGGCGTAGGCTAAAGAGGATATATGTGTCATAGGTGGAGGGAACGAGGAGAAGTGGGAATCCAAACTGGAGGTAGAAAGATGGCGTGAAAATGATTTTGAGCGATCAGGGCGTGAACATGCAGGAGGGTGAAAGCCGTGCAATGGGTAGAGTGAATTCGAACGATGTGGTGGTATACTGTGGTCGACGTGCTGTAAATGGATTGAGCCACGGTATGAGAAGCGTCTGGGTTAACCATGGAGAGACTTGTGAGGCCTGGATGTGGAAAAGGAGCTGTGGTTTCGCTGTATTATACATCCCAGCTAGAGACTGAGTGGAAACGAATATGACCTTTGTTGTCTTTTCAAAGCTCTACCTCGCGCATTTGCGGGGAGATGGGGTTGTCATTTCATGAGTGGCAGGGTGGCGACAGGAATGAATAAAGGCAGTAAGTATAAATCATGTACATGTGTATATATGTATATGTCTGTGTATGTAGATATATGTATTCGTTAAAATGTACAGGTATGTATATGTGCTTCTGTAGACGTGTATGTATACACATATGTATTAGGGTGGGTTCTGCCATTCTCTCGATTCTGTCCTTACGCTACCTCGCTAAGGTGGGAGATAGCGACAAAGTATAAAATAATGATGACAATAATGATGATATATACACATATATATATATATATATATATATATATATATATATATATACATATATATATATATATATATATATATATATATATATATATATATATATATATATATATATATATATATATATATTGTTTTTATCTATTTTGCTTTGTCGCTGTCTCCCGCGTTTGCGAGGTAGCGCAAGGAAACAGACGAAAGAAATAGCACAGCCCACCCCCATACACAATGTATACACACACACGTCCACACACGCAAATATACATACCTATACATATCAATGTACACACACACACATATATATATATATATATATATATATATATATATATATATATATATATATATATATATATATATATATATATATATATATATATATATATACATATATATATATATATATATATATATATATATATATATATATATATATATATATATATATATATATATATATATATATATATATATATATATATATATATATATATATATATATATATGTATATATATATATATATATATATATATATATATATATATATATATATATATATATATATATATATATATATATTTATAGTTTTTATTTATTTTGCTTTGTCGCTGTCTCCCGCGTTTGCGAGGTAGCGCAAGAAAACAGACGAAAGAAATGGCCCAACCCACCACCATACGCATTGTATACACACACACACACGTCCACACACGCAAATATACATGCCTATACATCTCAATGTACACATATATATACATACACGGGCACATACATATATACCCATGCACACAATTCACACTGTCTGCCCTCATTCACTCCCATCGCCACCTCGCCACACATGGAATACCATCCCCCTTCCCCCTCATGTGTGCGAGGTAGCACTAGGAAAAGACAACAAAGGCCACATTCGTTCACACTCTAGCTGCCACGCAATAATGCCCGAAACCACAGCTCCCTTTCCACATCCAGGCCCCACACAACTTTCCATGGTTTACCCCAGACGCTTCACATGCCCTGATTCAATCCACTGACAGCACGTCAACCCCGGTATACCACATCGATCCAGTTCACTCTATTCCTTGCCCTCCTTTCACCCTCCTGCATGTTCAGGCCCCGATAACACAAAATCTTTTTCACTCCATCTTTCCACCTCCAATTTGATCTCCCACTTCTCGTTCCCTCCACCTCCGACACATATATCCTCTTGGTCAATCTTTCCTCACTCATTCTCTCCATGTGACCAAACCATTTCAAAACACCCTCTTCTGCTCTCTCAACCACGTTCTTTTTATTTCCGCACATCTCTCTTACCCTTACATTACTTACTCGATCAAGCCACCTCACACCACACATTGTCCTCAAACATCTCATTTACAGCACATCCACCCTCCTGCGCACAACTCTATCCATAGCCCACGCCTCGCAACCATACAACATTGTTGGAACCACTATTCCTTCAAACATACCCATTTTTGCTTTCCGATATATTGTTCTCGACTTCCACACATTCTTCAAGGCTCCCAGGATTTTCGCCCCCTCCCCCACCCTACGATTCACTTCCGCTTCCATGGTTCCACCGCTGCCAGATCCACTCCCAGATATCTAAAACACTTTACTTCCTCCAGTTTTTCTCCATTCAAACTAACCTCCCAATTGACTTGACCCTCAACCCTACCGTACCTAATAACCTTGCTCTTATTCACATTTACTCTTAACTTTCTTCTTTCACACACTTTACCAAACTCAGTCACCAGCTTCTGCAGTTTCTCACATGAATCAGCCACCAGCGCTGTATCATCAGCGAACAACAGCTGACTCACTTCCCAAGCTCTCTCATCCACAACAGACTTCATACTTGCCCCTCTTTCCAAAACTCTTGCATTTACCTCCCTAACAACCCCATCCATAAACAAATTAAACAACCATGGAGACATCACACACCCCTGCCGCAAACCTACATTCACAGAGAAACAATCACTTTCCTCTCTTCCTACACGTACACATGCCTTACATAGTCGATAGAAACTTTTCACTGCTTCTAACAACTTGCCTCCCACACCATATATTCTTAATACCTTCCACAGAGCATCTCTATCAACTCTATCATATGCCTTCTCCAGATCCATAAATGTTACATGCAAATCCATTTGCTTTTCTAAGTATTTCTCACATACATTCTTCAAAGCAAACACCTGATCCACACATCCTCTACCACTTCTGAAACCACACTGCTCTTCCCCAATCTGATGCTCTGTTCATCCCTTCACCCTCTCAATCAATACCCTCCCATATAATTTACCAGGAATACTCAACAAACTTATACCTCTGTAATTTGAGCACTCACTCTTATCCCCTTTGCCTTTGTACAATGGCACTATGCACGCATTCCGCCAATCCTCAGGCACCTCAGAATGAGTCATACATACATTAGATAACCTTACCAACCAGTCAACAATACAGTCATCCCCTTTTTTAATAAATTCCACTGCAATACCATCCAACCCTGCTGCCTTGCCGGCTTTCATCTTCCGCAAAGCTTTTACTACCTCTTCTCTGTTTACCAAATCCTTTTCCCTAACCCTCTCACTTTGCACACCACCTCGACCAAAACACCCTATATCTGCCACTCTATCATCAAACACATTCAACAAACCTTCAAAATACTCACTCCATCTCCTTCTCACATCACCACTACTTGTTATCACCTCCCCATTTGCGCCCTTCACTGAAGTTCCTATTTGCTCCCTTGTCTTACGCACTTTATTCACCTCCTTCCAGAACATCTTTTTATTCTCCCTAAAATTTAATGATACTTTCTCACCCCAACTCTCATATATATATATATATATATATATATATATATATATATATATATATATATATATATATATATATATATATATATATATATATATATATATATATATATATATATATATATTCACTCTTTCGTCTGTTTCCTTGCGCTACCTCGCTATCGCGGGGGACAGCGATAAAGGAAAATAAATGAATATAAATATAACGAGCGTTCATAAACTTATCATATCACAGATTTTATCAACATGAAAGTCATCTAAAATTTCTAAAATGATAAGTTTATGAACGCTCGTTGTATGTTTTGGATAATCACATGTTTACCAAATGGCGTCCTAGCTTCGTCTTTTCGATGTATATCAACTGACTGTAATATTTCTCTCTTTTGTCTCTCCTGATGATGTGATTATTACACGAAAGTGCACTTGGGAACTTACCGTGTTTCATTTTCCCCGTGGACTCAGAGGAATATCTTAATCACCCGCAAAATTTTGAGGGGCAAGTATGCAGTCTGTTGTGGATGAGAGAGCTTGGTAAGTGAGTCAGTTGTTGTTCGCTGATGATACAGCGCTGGTGGCTAATTCATGTGAGAAACTGAAGAAGCTCATGACTGAGATTGGTAAAGTGTGTGAAAGAAGAAAGTTGAGAGTAAATGTGAATAAGAGCAAGGTTTTTAGGTACAGTAGGGTTTAGGGTCGAGTCAATTGGGAGACAAGTTTGATTGGAGAGAAACTGGAGGAGGTAAAGTGTTTTAGATATCTGGGAGTGGATTTGGCAGCGGATGGAACCATGGAAGCGGAAGTGAATCATTGGGTGGGGAGGGGGCAAAAATCCTGGGAGCCTTGAAGAATGTGTGGAAGTCGAGAACATTATCTCGGAAAGCAAAAATGGGTATGTTTGAAGGAATAGTGGTTCCAACAATGCTGCATGGTTCCGATGCATGGGCTACGGACAGAGTTGTGCGCAGGAGGGTGGATGTGCTGGAAATGAGATGTTTGAGGACAATATGTGGTGTGAGGTGGTTTGATCCATTAAGTGATAATAGGGTAAGAGAGATGTGTGGTAATAAAATGAGTGTGGTTCAGAGAGCAGAAGAGGGTGTTTTGAAATGGTTTGGTCACATGGAGAGAATGAGTGAGGAAAGATTGACCAAGAGGATATATGTGTCTGAGGTTGAGGGAACGAGAGTGGGAGACCTAATTGGAGGTGGAAAGATGGAGTGAAAAAAATTTTGAGTGATCCTGGCCTGAACATGCAGGAGTGTGAAAGGCGTGCAAGGAATAGAGTGAATTGGAACGATGTGGTATACCGGGGTCGACGTCCTGTCAATGGATTGAACCAGGCCATGTGATGCGTCTGGGGTAAACCATGGAAAGTTCTGTGGGACATGGATGTGGAAAGTGAGCTGTGGTTTCTATGCATTATTACATGATAGCTAGGGACTCAGTGTGAACGAATGGGGCATTTGTTGTCTTCCTAGCGCTACCTCTCGCACAGGAGGGGGGAGGGGGGGGCGGTATGGGTTGTTATTTCATGTGTGTCGGGGTGGCGATGGGAATGAATAAAGACAGACAGTATGTATTATGTGCATGTGTATATATGTGTATGTCTCTGTATGTATATATATGCATACGTTGAGATGTATAGGTATGTATATTTGCGTGTGTGGACGTGTATGTATATACATGTGTATATGGGGGGGTTGGGCCATTCTTTCATCTGTTTCCTTGCGCTACCTCGCTACTTTGTCGCTATCTCTCGCCTTAGCGATGTAGTGCAAGGAAACAGATGAAAGAATGGCCCAACCCCCCCACATAAACATGTGTATATATCCACATCCCCTCGTGCATATATATATATATATATATATATATATATATATATATATATATATATATATATATATATATATATATATATATATATATATATATATATATATATATATATATATATATATATATATATATATATAATATAATATATATATATATATATATATATATATATATATATATATATATATATATATATATATATATATATATATATATATATATATATATATATATATATATATATATATATATATATATATATATATATATATATATATATATATATATATATATATATATATATATGTATATATATATATATATATATATATATATATATATATATATATATATATATATATATATATATATATATATATATATATATATATATATATATATATATATATATATATATATATATATATATATATATATATATATATATATATATATATATATATATATATATATATACATATATATATATATATATATATATATATATATATATATATATATATATAGATATATATATATATATATATATATATATATATATATATATATATATATATATATATATATATATATATATATATATATATATATATATATATATATATGAGTGTGTTGGTGGTTTTGATGCACGAGACCGGGTTATAGTGTTGGGTGATTTGAATGCAAAGGTGAGTAATGTGGCAGTTGAGGGAATAATTGGTATACATGGGGTGTTCAGTGTTGTAAATGGAAATGGTGAAGAGCTTGTAGATTTATGTGCGGAAAAAGGACTGATGATTGGGAATACCTGGTTTAAAAAGCGAGATATACATAAGTATACTTATGTAAGTAGGAGAGATGGCCAGAGAGCGTTATTGGATTACTTGTTAATTGACAGGCGCGCGAAAGAGAGACTTTTGGATGTTAATGTGCTGAGAGGTGCAACTGGAAGGATGTCTGATCATTATCTTGTGGAGGCTTAGGTGAAGATTTGTATGCGTTTCCAGAAAAGAAGAGTGAATGTTGGGGTGAAGAGGGTGGTGAGAGTAAGTGAGCTTGGGAAGGAGACTTGTGTGAGGAAGTACTAGGAGAGACTGAGTACAGAATGGAAAAAGGTGAGAACAATGGAAGTAAGGAGAGTGGGGGAGGAATGGGATGTATTTAGGG
Organism: Panulirus ornatus; assembly: GCF_036320965.1. Taxonomy (NCBI): domain Eukaryota; kingdom Metazoa; phylum Arthropoda; class Malacostraca; order Decapoda; family Palinuridae; genus Panulirus; species Panulirus ornatus. The sequence goes on from NC_092269.1 coordinate 15,893,834, forward strand.
AATCAATGATGGATTGCGCAAAAGATGCTTGTGGCATGAGAAGAGTGGGAGGTGGGTTGATTAGAAAGGGTAGTGAGTGGAGGGATGAAGAAGTAAGAGTATTAGTGAAAGAGAAGAGAGGCATTTGGACGATTTTTGCAGGGAAAAATGAAATTGAGTGGGAGACGTATAAAAGAAAGAGACAGGAGGTCAAGAGAAAGTTGCAAGAGGTGAAAAAAAGGGCAAATGAGAGTTGGGTGAGAGAGTATCATTAAATTTTAGGGAGAATAAAAAGATGTTCTGGAAGGAGGTAAATAAAGTGCGTAAGACAAGGGAGCAAATGGGAACTTCAGTGAAGGGCGCAAATGGGGAGGTGATAACAAGTAGTGGTGATGTGAGAAGGAGATGGAGTGAGTATTTTGAAGGTTTGCTGAATGTGTTTGATGATAGAGTGGCAGATATAGGGTGTTTTGGTCGAGGTGGTGTGCAAAGTGCGAGGGTTAGGGAAAATGATTTGGTAAACAGAGAAGAGGTAGTAAAAGCTATGCGGAAGATGAAAGCCGGCAAGGCAGCAGGTTTGGATGGTATTGCAGTGGAATTTGTTAAAAAAAGGGGGTGACTGTACTGTTAACTGGTTGGTAAGGTTATTTAATGTATGTATGACTCATGGTGAGGTGCCTGAGGATTGGCGGAATGCGTGCATAGTGCCATTGTAGAAAGGCAAAGGGGATAAGATTGAGGGCTCAAATTACAGAGGTATAAGTTTGTTGAGTATTCCTGGTAAATTATATGGGAGGGTATTGATTGAGAGGGTGAAGGCATGTACAGAGCATCAGATTGGGGAAGAGCAGTGTGGTTTCAGAAGTGGTAGAGGATGTGTGGATCAGGTGTTTGCTTTGAAGAATGTATGTAAGAAATACTTAGAAAAGGAAATGGATTTGTATGTAGCATTTATGGATCTAGAGAAGGCATATGATAGAGTTGATAGAGATGCTCTGTGGAAGGTATTAAGAATATATGGTGTGGGAGGCAAGTTGTTAGAAGCAGTGAAAAGTTTTTATCGAGGATGTAAGGCATGTGTACGTGTAGGAAGAGAGGAAAGTGATTGGTTCTCAGTGAATGTATGTTTGCGGCAGGGGTGTGTGATGTCTTCATCGTTGTTTAATTTGTTTATGGATGGGGTTGTTAGGGAGGTGAATGCAAGAGTTTTGGAAAGAGGAGCAAGTATGAAGTCTGTTGGGGATGAGAAAGCTTGGGAAGTGAGTCAGTTGTTGTTCGCTGATGATACAGCGCTGGTGGCTGATTCATGTGAGAAACTGCAGAAGCTGGTGACTGAGTTTGGTAAAGTGTGTGAAAGAAGAAAGTTAAGAGTAAATGTGAATAAGAGCAAGGTTATTAGGTACAGTAGGGTTGAGGGTCAAGTCAATTGGGAGGTGAGTTTGAATGGAGAAAAATTGGAGGAAGTGAAGTGTTTTAGATATCTGGGAGTGGATCTGGCAGCGGATGGAACCATGGAAGCGGAAGTGGATCATAGGGTGGGGGAGGTGGCGAAAATTCTAGGAGCCTTGAAGAATGTGTGGAAGTCGAGAACATTATCTCGGAAAGGAAAAATGGGTATGTTTGAAGGAATAGTGGTTCCAACAATGTTGTATGGTTGCGAGGCGTGGGCTATGGATAGAGTTTTGCGCAGGAGGATGGATGTGCTGGAAATGAGATGTTCGAGGACAATGTGTGGTGTGATGTGGTTTGATCGAGTAAGTAACGTAAGGGTAAGAGAGATGTGTGGAAATAAAGAGAGCGTGGTTGAGAGAGCAGAAGAGGGTGTTTTAAAGTGGTTTGGGCACATGGAGAGAATGAGTGAGGAAAGATTGACCAAGAGGATATATGTGTCGGAGGTGGAGGGAACGAGGAGAAGAGGGAGACCAAATTGGAGGTGGAAAGATGGAGTGAAAAAGATTTTGTGTGATCGGGGCCTGAACATGCAGGAGGGTGAAAGGAGGGCAAGGAATAGAGTGAATTGGAGCGATGTGGTATACCGGGGTTGATGTGCTGTCAGTGGATTGAATCAGTGCATGTGAAGCGTCTGGGGTAAACCATGGAAAGCTGTGTAGGTATGTATATTTGCGTGTGTGGACGTATGTATATACATGTGTATAGGGGTGGGTTGGGCCATTTCTTTCGTCTGTTTCCTTGCGCTACCTCGCAAACGCGGGAGACAGCAAAAAAAAAAGAAAAAAAAAAAAAATATATATATATCATAACTGGGGATAGGGGATTAAGAATACTTCCCACGTATTCCCTGCGTGTCGTAGAAGGCGACTAAAAGAGAAGGGAGCGGGGGGTCGGAAACCCTCCCCTCTCGTTTTTTTTTTTTTTTAAATTTTCCAAAGAAGGAACAGAGGGGGCCAGGTGAGGATATTCCAAAAAAGGCCCAATCCTCTGTTCTTAGCGCTACCTCGCTAACGCGGGAAATGGCGAATAGTTTAAAGAAAAGAAAAAATATATATATATATATATATATATATATAAATATATATATATATATATATATATATATATATATATATATATATATATATATATATATAAATATATATATATATATATATATATATATATATATATATATATATATATATATATATATATATATATAGATATATATATATATATATATATATATATATATATATATATATATATATATATATATATATATATATATATATATATATATATATATATATATATATATATATATATATATATATATCTATATATATATATATATATATATATATATATATATATATATATATATATATATATATATATATATATATATATATATATATATATATATATATATATATATAAGGGAGAAAGAATATTTTCCTTGCATTCCTCACGTGTCGCAAAACACGACTAAAGGGGACGGGAGCGGGGGCTAGAAACCCTCCCCTCCTTGTACTTAAACTTTCTAAATGGGGAAACAGAATGAGTCACGCGGGGAGTGCTCACCCGCCATGAAGGCTGAGATTGAGGTGTCTAAATGTGTGTGGATGTAACCATGAGGAGAAAAATCGAAAAACAGGTAGTGTGTTTGAGGAAAGGAACTTGTATGTTTTGGATCTGATTTATGTGCTGAAAGGGGACTGGTGATTGGGAGTACCTGGTTTACAAAGATATGCATAAGTATACGTATATAAGTAGGAGAGATGGCCAGAGAGCGTTAATGGACTACGTGTCAATTGATAGGCGCGCGAAAGAGAGATTTTTGGATGTCAATATGTTGAGAGGTGCAACTGGATGGATGTCTGATCATTATCTTGTGGAGACGAAGGTGAAGATATATAGAGGTTTTCAGAAAAGAAGAAAGTATGTTGTGGTGAAGAGAGTGGTGAGAGTAAATGAGCTTGGGAAGTAGATTGTGTGAGGAAGTACGAGGAGAGACTGAGTACGGAATGGAAAAAAGTTAGAACAAAGGACCTAAGAGGATTGGGGGAGGAACGGGATGTATTAAGGGAAGCAGTGATGGTTTGCGCCAAAGATGAATGTGGCATGAGAAGCATTGGAGGTGGGCAGATTAGAAAGGGTAGTGAGTGTTGGAATGAAGAAGTAAGATTATTAGTGAAGAAGAGAGAGGCATTTAGACGGTTTCTGCAGGGAAATAATGCAAATGAATGGGAGATGTATAAAAGAAAGAAGCAGGATGTCAAGAAAAAGGTGTATGAGGTGATAAAGAGGGAAATGAGAGTTGGAGTGAGAGAGTATCATTAAGTTTTAGGGAGAATAGAAAGATGTTTTGGAAGGAGGTAAATAAGTGCGTAGGACAAGGGAACAAATGGGAACCTCAGTGAAAGGGGCTAATGGGGAGGTAATAACAAGTAATGGTGATGTGAAAAGGAAATGGAGTGAGTATTTTGAAGGTTTGATGAATGAGTTTGATAATAGAGTGGCAGATACACGGTGTTTTGGTCGAGGTGTTGTGGAAAGTGAGAGGGTTAGGGAGAATGATTTGGTAAACAGAGATGAGGTAGTAAAAGTTTTACGGAAGATGAAAGCCGGCAAGGCAGCGGGTTTTGATGGTATTGCAAGGGGAATTTATTAAAAGAGGGATTGACGTTATTGTTGACTGGTTGGTAAGGTTATTTAATGTATGTATGATTCATGGTGAGGTGCCTGAGGATTGACGGAATGCTTGCATAGTGCCATTGTACAAAGGCAAAGGGGATTAAAATGATTGCTCAAATACAGAGGTAAAAGTTTGTTGAGGGTGAAGGTATGTACAGAGCATCAGACTGGTGAAGAGCAGTATTGTTTCTAAAGTGGTAAGGGATGTGTGGATCAGGAGTTTACTTTGAAAAATATATATGAGAAATACTTAGAAAAGTGAATGGTTTTCTATGTATTATTTATGGATCTGGAGGAGGCATATGATAGAGTTGATTGAGATGCTCTTTGGAAGGTATTAGGAATATATGGTGTGGGAGGCAAGTTGTTACATGCAGTGAAAAGTTTTTATCGAGGATGTAAGGCATGTGTATGAGTAGGAAGCGAGTAAAGTGATTGGTTCTCAGTGAATGTTGGTTTACGGCAAGGGTGCGTGATGTCTCCATGGCTGTTTAATTTGTGTATGGAAGGGCTTGTTAGGGATGGGAATGGAAGAGTTTTGGAAAGAGGGGCAAGTATTTAGTCTGTTGTGGATGAGAGGGCTTGAGAAGCGAGTCAGTTGTTGTTCGCTGATGATACAGCGCTGATGGCTGATTCATGTGAGAAACTGCAGAAGCTAGTGACTGAGTTTGGGAAAGTCTCTGAAAGAAGAAAAGTGAAAGTAAATGTGAATAAGAGCAAGGTTATTAGGTACAATAGGGTTGAGAGACAAATCATTTGGGAGGTAAGTTTGAATGGAGAAATAATAGAGGAGGTGAAGAGTTTTAGATACTTTGGATTGGATTTTGCAGCGAATGGAACCATGGAAGGGGAAGTTAATCATTGGGTGGGGGAGGGGGCGAAAGTTCTGGGAGCGTTGAAAAATGTGTGGAAGTCGAGAACGTTATCTTGGAGAGTAAAAATGGGTATGTTTGAAGGAATAGTCGTTCCAACAATGATATATTGTTGCGAGTCGTGGGCTATAGATAGAGGTTTGCGGAGGAGGGTGTATATGCTGGAAATGAGGTGTTTGAGGATGTGTGGTTTGAGGTGGTCCGATCGAATAAGTAATGAAAAGTTAAGAGAGATGTATGTTATGAGAAAGAGTGTGGTTGAGAGAGCAGAAGAGTGTGTTTTGAAATGGTTTGGTCAAATGGAGAGAATGAATGAGGAAAGATTGAGAAATAGGATATTTTTTGGCAGAGGTGGAGGAAACGAGGAGAAGTGGGAGGCCAAAGTGGATGTGCAAAGATGGAGTGAAAATGATTTTGAGTGATCGGTGCCTGAACATGCAGGAGAGGGAAAGGCGGGCAAGGAATGACGTGAATTGTAACGGTGTGATATACCGCGGTCGACTTGCTGTCAATGGATTGAACTAGGGCATGTGAAGCGTCTGGGGTAAAACTTGGAATGTTTTGTGGTGCCTGGCGGTGGAAAAGGAGCTGTGGTTTCGGTGCATTATACATGACAACTAGAGACTGAGTGTGAACGAAATTTGGCCTTAGTTGTCTTGCTAGCGCTACCTCGCACACATGCAGGGTGAGCGGGTTGTCCTTTCATGCGTGGCGGGGTGGCGACAAAAATGAATAAGGGCAGAGTGTGAATTATATACATATGTAAATATGTATATGTCTGTGTTTGTATATATATGTATACGTTGAGATGTATAGGTATGTATTTTGCATGTGTGGACGTGTACGTATATACATGTCTAAGCGGGTGTGTTGGGCCATTCTTTCGTCTGTTTCGTTTCGCTACCTCGCTAACGCGGGAGACAACGACAAAGTATAATAAAAAAGAAAAAATAGAATATATATATATATATATATATATATATATATATATATACATATATATATATATATATATATATATATATATATATATATATATATATATATATATATTTTTTTTTTTGTCGCTGTCTCCCGCGTTTGCGAGTTAGCGCAAATATATATATATATATATATATATATATATATATATATATATATATATATATATATATATATATATATATAAACATACCTATGCATCTCGATGTACACATATATATACACACACAGATACATACCTATATACCCATGCACAGAATTCACACTGTCTGCCTTTATTCATTCCCATCGCCACCTCGCCACACATGGAATACCATCCCCTCCCGCCTCATGTGTGCGAGTTAGCGCTAGGAAAAGACAACAAAGGCCCATTCGTTCACACTCAGTCTCTAGCTGTCATGCAATAATGCCCGAAACCACAGCTCCTTTTCCACATCCAGGGCCCACACAGCTTTCCATAGTTTACCCCAGACGCTTCACATGCCCTGATTCAATCCAATGACAGCACGTCAACCCCGGTATACCACATCGATCCAATTCACTCTATTCCTTGCCCGCCTTTCACCCTCCTGCATGTTCAGGCCCCGATCACTAAAAATCTTTCTCACTCCATCTTTCCACCTCCAATTTGGTCTCCCACTTCTCCTCGTTCCCTCCACCTCCGACACATATATCCTCTTGGTCAATCTTTCCTCACTCATTCTCTCCATGTGCCCAAACCATTTCAAAACACCCTCTTCTGCTCTCTCAACCACGCTCTTTTTATTTCCACACATCTCTCTTACCCTTACATTACTTACTCGATCAAACAACCTCACACCACACATTGTCCTCAGACATCTCATTTCCAGCACATCCACCCTCCTTCGCACAACTCTATCCATAGCCCACGCCTCGCAACCATACAACATTGTTGGAACCACTATTCCTTCAAACATACCCATTTTTGCTTTCCGAGATGTGTTCTCGACTTCCACACATTCTTCAAGGCTCCCAGGATTTTCGCCCCCTCTTCCACCCTATGATTCACTTCCGCTTCCATGGTTCCATCCGTTGCAAGATCCACTCCCAGATATCTAAAACACTTAACTTCCTCCAGTTTTTTTTCCATTCGAACTTACCTCCCAATTGACTTGACCCTCAACCCTACTATACCTGATAAACTTGCTCTTATTCACATTTACTCCTAACTTTCTTCTTTCACACACTTTACCAAACTCAGTCACCAGCTTCTGCAGTTTCTCATATGAATCAGCCACAGCGCTGTATCATCAGCGAACAACAACTGACTCACTTCCCAAGCTCTCTCATCCCCAACAGACTTCATACTTGCCCCTCTTTCCAAAACTCTTGCATTCACATCCCTAACAACCCCATCCATAAACAAATTAAACAACCATGGAGACATCACACACCCCTGCCGCAAACCTAACTTCACTGAGAACCAATCACTTTCCTCTCTTCCTACACGTACACATGCCTTACATCCTCGATAAAAACTTTTCACTGCTTCTAACAACTTGCCTCCCTCACCATATATTCTTGATACCTTCCACAGAGCATCTCTATCAACTCTATCATATGCCTTCCCCAGATCCATAAATGCCACATACAAATCCATTTGCTTTTCTAAGTATTTCTCACATACATTCTTCAAAGCAAACACCTGATCCACACACCCTCTACCACTTCTGAAACCACACTGCTCTTTCCCAATCTGATGCTCTGTACATGCCTTCACCCTCACAATCAATACTCTTCCATATAATCTACCAGGAATACTCAACAAACTTATACCTCTGTAATTTGAGCACTCACTCTTATTCCCTTTGCCTTTGTACAATGGCACTATGCACGCATTCCGCCAATCCTCAGGCACCTCACCATGAGTCATACATACATTAAATAATCTTACCAACCAGTCAACAATACAGTCACCCCCTTTTTTAATAGATTCCATTGCAATACCATCCAAACCTGCTGCCTTGCCGGCTTTCATCTTCCGCAAAGTTTTTACTACCTCTTCTCTGTTTACCAAATCATTTTCCCTAACCCTCTCACTTTGCACACCACCTCGACCAAAACACCCTATATCTGCCACCCTATCAACAAACACATTCAACAAACCTTCAAAATACTCACTCCATCTCCTTCTTACATCACCGCTACTTGTTATCGCCTCCCCATTAGCGCCCTTCACTGAAGTTCCCATTTGCTCCCTTGTCTTACGCACTTTATTTACCTCCTTCCAGAACATCTTTTTATTCTCCCTAAAATTTAATGATACTCTCTCACCCAAACTCTCATTTGCCCTCTTTTTCACCTCTTGTACCTTTCTCTTGACCTCCTGTCTCTTTCTTTTATACCTCTCCCACTCAATTGCATTTTTTCCCTGCAAAAATCGTCCAAATGCCTCTCTCTTCTCTGTCACTAATAATCTTACTTCTTCATCCCACCACTCACTACCCTTTCTAATCAACCCACCTCCCACGCTTCTCATGCCACAAGCATCTTTTGCGCAATCCATCACTGATTTCCTAAATACATCCCATTCCTCCCCACTCCCCTTACTTCCATTGTTCTCACCTTTTTCCATTCTGTACTCAGTCTCTCCTGGTACTTCCTCACACAAATCTCCTTCCCAAGCTCACTTACTCTCATCACTCTCTTTATCCCTACATTCACTCTTCTTTTCTGAAAACCCATACAAATCTTCACCTTAGCCTCCACAAGATAATGATCAGACATCCCTCCAGTTGCACCTCTCAGCACATTAACATCCAAAAGTCTCTCTTTAGCGCGCCTGTCAATTAACACGCAATCCAATAACGCTTTCTGGCCATCTCTCCTACTTACATACGTATACTTATGTATATCTCGCTTTTTAAACCAGGTATTCCCAATCATCAGTCCTTTTTCGGCACATAAATCTACAAACTCTTCACCATTTCCATTTACAACACTGAACACCTTATGTATACCAATTTTTCCCTCAACTGCCACATTACTCACCTTTGCATTCAAATCACCCATCACTATAACCCGGTCTTGTGCATCAAAACCACTAACACACTCATTCAGCTGCTCCCAAAACACTTGCTTCTCATGATCTTTCTTCTAATGCCCAGGTGCATATGCACCAATAATCACCCATCTCTCTCCATCAACTTTCAATTTTACCCATATATATGTGTGTGTGTGTGTGTGTGTGTGGTGTGTGTGTGTGTGTGTGTGTGTGTGTGTGTGTGTGTGTGTGTGTGTGTTTGTGTGTATCTTTTAGCCCTTCAACACTCAAGGATTAATCGCAAGACTTTATTCGTGGCTGCGGGTTACTACAGTTAGGCTATGATACCCCTTAACAGGGAAAAACTATTCTGTAACAAGTAACCGAATACCGTTCATATCACATGCATGAACAATGGTCTGAAATGCCGTTTTCCGCCCCTACTCAAAGAGAAAAGATTTTGATGGTTAGTTACTGCGGTTTTACGCCTATCGATTGCCAATTGCATTATGGACGTTACCGTTACCAACTGTTAAAAACGGTGGAACGCATTTAGGAGTTTCGCGAATATCTTAAGATCAAGCAGGATTTTACTGCGTTCATAGCTTTTACATTCAGGATTATTCCAGGTCAATCAATATACAATATTAGAAATTAAAGTTAATGTAGCAAGAAACCTAAAAACAAGAGAAGGGAATTCATTCTTGACAAGTAGCTTCGATAAAGTCGTCTTCAGTCTGCTGAAGATGTTCCCGAAAGCAGGTGAGATAAATATATTCGTAGATCATCACTTCAATCTTTTATCTTTATCCTTCCTTCATATTTAAAAAACATGTGATATTCCACCTTAACCTACACTTCCGTCGCTACCTCCACACAGACAACTCAGTGTCATCAGGCCGGTGGTGGAAGAGACTGGTGTTGGCAGGCTGGATGATCACGGCGCTGGTGCTCGTGAGAAGCTACGCTGGAAACCTTATGTCTGTGTTGGCTGTGAGGTATGTGAGGCAGCCATTCCAAACCCTGCGTGATTTGCTCGACGATCCCTCTGCCACCATGATATGGCAGATCAACTCCACTAACGTCCAGTACTTTCGGGTGTGTTATGCTGCCTCTTGTTTGTAAATAGATTGACTGTTCTAAGTAATCTATTTAATTCTTGTATCTCCCATGAAAAGGTGATCAATACACGAAAGTGTTATGCGGGGAGGAGGGGGTTGTCATTTCATGTGTGGCGGGGTGGCGACGGGAATTAACAAAAGCAGCAAGTATGACTTTTTAACTTATGTATATATGTATACATATATGTATGTATATGTATTTATATGTTGAAATGTATAGGTATGTATATATGTGTGTGTGTACTTGTATGTATATACGTGTGCATGTGGGTGGGTTGGGCCATTCTTTAGTCTATTTTCCTGCGCTACCTCGCTAACGTGGGAGTTAGGAACAAAGTATAATAACAATAATAATAACAACAATGAAAATAATAAAGAAAATAGAATATATATATATATATATATATATATATATATATATATATATATATATATATATATATATATATATATATATATATATATATATATATATATATATATATATATATATATGTATATATATATATATATATATATATATCTATATATATATATATATATATATATATATATATATATATATATATACTTCCCACGTATTCCCTGCGTGTCGTAGAAGGCGACTAAAAGGGAAGGGAGCGGGGGGCTGGAAATCCTCCCCTCTCGTTTTTTTTTTTTAATTTTCCAAAAGAAGGAACAGAGAAGGGGGCCAGGTGAGGATATTCCCTCAAAGGCCCAGTCCTCTGTTCTTAACGCTACCTCGCTATCGCGGGAAATGGCGAATAGTATGAAAAAAAAAAAAAAAAAATATATATATATATATATATATATATATATATATATATATATGTATATATAGGGAGGTAAATGCAAGAGTTTTGGAAAGAGGGGCAAGTATGAAGTCTGTTGAGGATGAGAGAGCTTGGGAAGTGAGTCAGTTGTTGTTCGCTGATGATACAGCGCTGGTGGCTGATTCATGTGAGAAACTGCAGAAGCTGGTGACTGAGTTTGGTAAAGTGTGTGAAAGAAGAAAGTTGAGAGTGAATGTGAATAAGAGCAAGGTTATTAGGTACAGTAGGGTTGAGGGTCAAGTCAATTGGGAGGTGAGTTTGAATGGAGAGGAACTGGAGGAAGTGACGTGTTTTAGATATCTGGGAGTGGATCTGGCAGCGGATGGAACCATGGAAGCGGAAGTGGATCATAGGGTGGGGGAGGGGGCGAAAATTCTGGAAGCCTTGAAGAATGTTTGGAAGTCGAGAACATTATCTCGGAAAGCAAAAATGGGTATGTTTGAAGGTATAGTGGTTCCGACAATGTTGTATGGTTGTGAGGCGTGGGCTATGGATAGAGTTGTGCGCAGGAGGATGGATATGCTGGAAATGAGATGTTTGAGGACAATGTGTGGTGTGAGGTGGTTTGATCGAGTAAGTAACGTCAGGGTAAGAGAGATGTGTGGAAATTAAAAGAGCGTGGTTGAGAGAGCAGAAGAGGGTTTTTTGAAATGGTTTGGGCACATGGAGAGAATGAGTGAGGAAAGATTGACCAAGAGGATATATGTGTAGGAGGTGGAGGGAACGAGGAGAAGAGGGAGACCAAATTGGAGGTGGAAAGATGGAGTGAAAAAGATTTTGTGTGATCGGGGCCTGAACATGCAGGAGGGTGAAAGGAGGGCAAGGAATAGAGTGAATTGGATCGATGTGGTATACCGGGGTTGACGTGCTGTCAGTGGATTGAATCAAGGCATGTGAAGCGTTTGGGGTAAACCATGGAAAGCTGTGTAGGAATGTATATTTGCGTGTGTGGACGTATGTATATACATGTGTATGGGGGTGGGTTGGGCCATTTCTTTCGTCTGTTTCCTTGCGCTACCTCGCAAACGCGCGAGACAGCGACAAAGCAAAAAAAAAAAAGAAATATATATATATATATATATATATATATATATATATATATATATATATATATATATATATATATATATATATATATATATATATATATATATATATATATATATATATATATATATACATATATATATATATATATATATATATTATATATATATATATATATATATATATATATATATATATATATATATATATATATATATATATATATATATATATATATATATATATATATATATATATTATCCCTTGGGGTTAGGGGAGAAAGAATACTTCTCACGTATTCCCTGCGTGTCGTAGATGGCGACTAAAAGGGAAGGGAGAGGGGGGCTGGAAATCCTCCCCACTCGTTTTTGATTTTCCAAAAGATGGAACATAGAAGGGAACCAAGTGAGGATATTCCCTCAAAGGCTCAGTCCTCTGTTCTTAACGCTACCTCGCTAACGCGGGAAATGGCGAATAGTATGAAAAAAAATACATATATATATATTTTTTTTTTTTTTTTTTTTTTTTTATACTTTGTCGCTGTCTCCCGCGTTTGCGAGGTAGCGCAAGGAAACAGACGAAAGAAATGGCCCAACCCCCCCCATACACATGTACATACACACGTCCACACACGCAAATATACATACCTACACAGCTTTCCATGGTTTACCCCAGACGCTTCACATGCCTTGATTCAATCCACTGACAGCACGTCAACCCCTGTATACCACATCGCTCCAATTCACTCTATTCCTTGCCCTCCTTTCACCCTCCTGCATGTTCAGGCCCCGATCACACAAAATCCTTTTCACTCCATCTTTCCACCTCCAATTTGGTCTCCCTCTTCTCCTCGTTCCCTCCACCTCCGACACATATATCCTCTTGGTCAATCTTTCCTCACTCATTCTCTCCATGTGCCCAAACCATTTCAAAACACCCTCTTCTGCTCTCTCAACCACGCTCTTTTTATTTCCACACATCTCTCTTACCCTTACGTTACTTACTCGATCAAACCACCTCACACCACACATTGTCCTCAAACATCTCATTTCCAGCACATCCATCCTCCTACGCACAACTCTATCCATAGCCCACGCCTCGCAACCATACAACATTGTTGGAACTACTATTCCTTCAAACATACCCATTTTTGCTTTCCGGGATAATGTTCTCGACTTCCATACATTTTTCAATGCTCCCAAAATTTTCGCCCCCTCCCCCACCCTATGATCCACTTCCGCTTCCATGGTTCCATCCGCTGACAGATCCACTCCCAGATATCTAAAACACTTCACTTCCTCCAGCCTCTCACCATTCAAACTCACCTCCCAATTTACTTGACCCTCAACCCTACTGTACCTAATAACCTTGCTCTTATTGACATTTACTCTTAACTTTCTTCTTCCACACACTTTACCAAACTCCGTCACCAGCTTCTGCAGTTTCTCACATGAATCCGCCACCAGCGCTGTATCATCAGCGAACAACAACTGACTCACTTCCCAAGCTCTCTCATCCCCAACAGACTTCATACTTGCCCCTCTTTCCAAAACTCTTGCATTTACCTCCCTAACAACCCCATCCATAAACAAATTAAACAACCATGGAGACATCACACACCCCTGCCGCAAACCTACATTCACTGAGAACCAATCACTTTCCTCTCTTCCTACACGTACACATGCCTTACATCCTCGATAAAAACTTTTCACTGCTTCTAACAACTTGCCTCCCACACCATATATTCTTAATACCTTCCACAGAAAAAAAGGGCAAATGAGAGTTGGGGTGAGAGACTATCAGTAAATTTTAGGGAAAATAAAAAGATGTTCTGGAAGGAGGTAAATAGGGTGCGTAAGACAAGGGAGCAAATGGGAACTTCAGTGAAGGGCGTAAATGGGGAGGTGATAACAAGTAGTGGTGATGTGAGAAGGAGATGGAATGAGTATTTTGAAGGTTTGTTGAATGTGTCTGATGACAGAGTGGCAGATATAGGGTGTTTGGGTCGAGGTGGTGTGCAAAGTGAGAGGGTTAGGGAAAATGATTTGGTAAACAGAGAAGAGGTAGTAAAAGCTTTGCGGAAGATGAAAGCCGGCAAGGCAGCAGGTTTGGATGGTATTGCAGTGGAATTTATTAAAAAAGGGGGTGACTGTATTGTTGACTGGTTGGTAAGGTTATTTAATGTATGTATGACTCATGGTGAGGTGCCTGAGGATTGGCGGAATGCTTGCATAGTGCCATTGTACAAAGGCAAAGGGGATAAGAGTGAGTGCTCAAATTACAGAGGTATAAGTTTGTTGAGTATTCCTGGTAAATTATATGGGAGGGTATTGATTGAGAGGGTGAAGGCATGTACAGAGCATCAGATTGGGGAAGAGCAGTGTGGTTTCAGAAGTGGTAGAGGATGTGTGGATCAGGTGTTTGCTTTGAAGAATGTATGTGAGAAATACTTAGAAAAGCAAATGGATTTGTATGTAGCATTTATGGATCTGGAGAAGGCATATGATATATATATATATATATATATATATATATATATATATATATATATATATATATATATATATATATATATATATATATATATATGTATATATATATATATATATATATATATATATATATATATATATATATATATATATATATATATATATATATATAATACAAACCTCCAACAGCCAGGATCGAACCCGAGACCCCTGTGCAAGAGGCAGGCATGCTAACCGCTATCAGCTGGCTATGTGCGTCTGTTCGGAAATAACCGGTATAGACCCCGTTGCTCACCATTGTGAGACGAAGGGTATTCGAGTACTTAGTATTTCGAATAGTTGTTTCCTATTATACAGTCATATAGCCTAGCGGTTAGCATGCCTGCCTCTTGCACAGGGGTCCCGGGTTCGATCCTGGCTGTTGGAGGTTTGTATGTTCTATGAAGGTGCGCGTTCATATGCACTTTATTCGTATATATATATGTATATATATATATATATATATATATATATATATATATATATATATTTTTTTTTTTTTTTTTTTTTTTTTTATACTTTGTCGCTGTCTCCCGCGTTTGCGAGGTAGCGCAAGGAAACAGACGAAAGAAATGGCCCAACCCCCCCCCCCATACACATGTACATACACACGTCCACACACGCAAATATACATACCTACACAGCTTTCCATGGTTTACCCCAGACGCTTCACATGCCTTGATTCAATCCACTGACAGCACGTCAACCCCTGTATACCACATCGCTCCAATTCACTCTATTCCTTGCCCTCCTTTCACCCTCCTGCATGTTCAGGCCCCGATCACACAAAATCTTTTTCACTCCATCTTTCCACCTCCAATTTGGTCTCCCTCTTCTCCTCGTTCCCTCCACCTCCGACACATATATCCTCTTGGTCAATCTTTCCTCACTCATTCTCTCCATGTGCCCAAACCATTTCAAAACACCCTCTTCTGCTCTCTCAACCACGCTCTTTTTATTTCCACACATCTCTCTTACCCTTACGTTACTTACTCGATCAAACCACCTCACACCACACATTGTCCTCAAACATCTCATTTCCAGCACATCCATCCTCCTGCGCACAACTCTATCCATAGCCCACGCCTCGCAACCATACAACATTGTTGGAACCACTATTCCTTCAAACATACCCATTTTTGCTTTCCGAGATAATGTTCTCGACTTCCACACATTTTTCAAGGCTCCCAAAATTTTCGCCCCCTCCCCCACCCTATGATCCACTTCCGCTTCCATGGTTCCATCCGCTGACAGATCCACTCCCAGATATCTAAAACACTTCACTTCCTCCAGTTTTTCTCCATTCAAACTCACCTCCCAATTGACTTGACCCTCAACCCTACTGTACCTAATAACCTTGCTCTTATTCACATTTACTCTTAACTTTCTTCTTCCACACACTTTACCAAACTCAGTCACCAGCTTCTGCAGTTTCTCACATGAATCAGCCACCAGCGCTGTATCATCAGCGAACAACAACTGACTCACTTCCCAAGCTCTCTCATCCCCAACAGACTTCATACTTGCCCCTCTTTCCAGGACTCTTGCATTTACCTCCCTAACAACCCCATCCATAAACAAATTAAACAACCATGGAGACATCACACACCCCTGCCGCAAACCTACATTCACTGAGAACCAATCACTTTCCTCTCTTCCTACACGTACACATGCCTTACATCCTCGATAAAAACTTTTCACTGCTTCTAACAACTTGCCTCCAACACCATATATTCTTAATACCTTCCACAGAGCATCTCTATCAACTCTATCATATGCCTTCTCCAGATCCATAAATGCTACATACAAATCCATTTGCTTTTCTAAGTATTTCTCACATACATTCTTCAAAGCAAACACCTGATCCACACATCCTCTACCACTTCTGAAACCGCACTGCTCTTCCCCAATCTGATGCTCTGTACATGCCTTCACCCTCTCAATCAATACCCTCCCATATAATTTACCAGGAATACTCAACAAACTTATACCTCTGTACTTTGAGCACTCACTCTTATCCCCTTTGCCTTATATATACATATATATATATATATATATATATATATATATATATATATATATATATATATATATATATATATATATGGACGTTACCGTCCATATATAGAAAATAAAAATATATATATATATATATATATATATATATATATATATATATATATATATATATATATATATATATATATATATATATATTATCCCGGGGGATAGGGGAGAAAGAATACTTCCCACGTATTCCCTGTGTGTCGTAGGAGGCGACTAAAAGGGAAGGGAGCGGGGGGCTGGAAATCCTTCCCTCTCGTGTTTTTTTTTTTAATTTTCCAAAAGACGGAACAGAGGAGGGGGCCAGGTGAGGATATTCCCTCAAAGGCCCAGTCCTCTGTTCTTAACGCTACCTCGCTAACGCGGCAAATGGCGAATAGTTTAAAAAAAAAAAAAAAAAAAAAAAAATATATATATATATATATATATATATATATATATATATATATATATATATATATATATATTTTTTTTTTTAACTATTCGCCATTTCCCGCGTTAGCGAGGTAGCGCTAAGAACAGAGGACTGGGCCTTTTTTGGAATATCCTCAACTGGCCCCCTCTGTTCCTTCTTTTGGAAAATTTAAAAAAAAAACGAGAGGGGAGGATTTCCAGTCCCCCGCTCCCTCCCCTTTTAGTCGCCTTCTACGACACGCAGGGAATACGTGGGAAGTATTCTTAATCCCCTATCCCCAGGGATAATGTATATATATATATATATACATATAATATTTATATATATATATATATATATATATATATATATATATATATATATATATATATATATATATATATATATATATATATATATATATATATATATTATCACATATTTTATTATACTTTGTCGTTGTCTCCCGCGTTATCGAGATAGCGCAAGAAAACAGACGATAGGATGGCCCAACCCACCCACATATACATGTATGAACATACACATACATACACGCACGTACCGATACATTTCACCGTTTGCATATAAATACATACACAGCCATATGCATGTAAACACATATACGTAATTCATACCTGCTGCCTTTGTTCTTTCCCGTCGCCACCTCGCCACACATGAAATGTCAACCCCCCTTCCCCGTATGCGCGCGAGGTAGCGCTAGAAAAAGACACAGAGGACACATTCGTTCACACTTATTCTGTAGCTGTCATTTATAATGCACCGAAACCACAGCTTCCTTTCCACATCCAAGCCACACAAAACTTTCCATGGTTTATCCCAGACGCTTCACATGTCCTGCTTCAATCCGTTGACAACACGTCGATCCCAGTATACCACATCGTTCCAATTGACTCTATTCCTTGCACGCCTTTCACCCTCCTGCATATTCATTCCCCGATCGCTCAAAATATTTTTCACTCCATCCTTCAACCTCTAATTTGGTCTCTCACTTTTTCGTTCCCTCCACCTCTGAGACATATATCCTCTTTGTCAATCTCTGCTCACTCATTCTCTCCATATGACCAAACCATTTCAATACACCCTCTTATTCTCTCTCAAACACACTCTTTTTATTACCTACCACACATCTCTCTCACTCTTTCATTTCATCCTCGATCAAACCACCTCACACCACATATTGTCTTGAAACGTCACATTTCCAACACATCCACCCTCCTCCGCACAATCCCATCTATAGCTTACCATTCGCAATCATATAACATTGTTGGAACCACTATTTCTTTAAACATAGCCATTTTTGCTTTTCAAGATAATGTTCTCGCCTTCCACACATTTTTCAACGCTCCCAAAACGTTCGCCCCCACCACCACCCTGTGACTCGCTTTCGCTCTCAATGTTCCATCCATTGTTAAATCCACTATCAGATATCTAAAACGCTTCACTTCATCAAGTTTCTCTCCGTTGAAACTTACTTCCCAATTGACTTGTCCCTCCACCCTACTCTACCTAATAACCTTGCTCTTATTCACATTAACTCTCAGCTTTCTTCTTACACACACTTTACCAAACTCAGTCACCAGCTTTTGCAGTTTCTCACCCAAATCGGCCAACAGCGATGTATCATCAACGAACAACAACTGACTCATTTCCTGATCCCTCTCATCCACAACTGACTACATACTTGCCCCTTTCTCCAAATCTCTTGCATTCACCTCGTTAACCATCCAATCCATAAAGAAATTAAACACCCAGGGATACAGCACACATCCCCTACCGTAAAACGAGATTTACCGCGAACCAATCACTTTCCTCTCTTCCTATTCGTACACATGCCTTACATCCTCGATAAAAACTTTTCACTGCTTCTAGCACCTTGCCTCCCACATCATAGGCTCTTAATACCTTCCACAGAGCATCTCTATCAGCTCTATCATATGCCTTCTGCAGATCCATAAATGCTACATATAAATCCATTTGTTTTTCTAACTATTTCTCACATACATTCTTTAAAGCAAACACTTTTGAAACCACAATCCTCTTCCCCAATCCGATGCTCTGTATATGCCTTCACCCTGTCAATCAGCACCCTCCCATATGATTTCCCAGGAATACTTAACAAACTTATACCTTTCTAATTTAAACACTCACCTTTATCATATTTCCCTTTGTACAATGACACTATCCATTCATTCGTCCAATCCTCAGTTACTTCACCATGAGCCATACATACATTGAATATCCTCATCAACCAGTCAGAACACAGTCACCCCCTTCTTTTAATAAATTCCACTGGAATACCACCCAAACCCGCTGCTTTGCTGGGTTTCATCTTTCGCAAATCTTTCACTACCTCTTCTCTGTTTACCAAACCATTCTCCCTGACCCTCTCACTTCGCACAACACCTCGACCAAAAAACAGTATATCTACCACCTTATCATCCAACACTTTCAACAATCCTTCAAAATACTCACTACATTTCCTTCTCACATCACCACTACTTGTTATTACCTCCCCACTAGCCCCCTTTACTGATGCTCCCATTTGTTCTCTTGTCTTACACACTTTATTTACACCCTTCCAAAACATCTTTTTATACTCCCTAAAATTTAATGATAGTCTCTCATCACCACTCTCTTTGGCTCCCTACATGCGAAGTTAAAATACAAGGAGGGGAGGGATTCTAGACCCCCGTTCCCACCCCATTTAGTCGCCGTCTACGACACGCGGGGGATACGTGGGAAGTATTCTTTCTCCCCTATCCCCAGGGATTATGTTAACTTTCTAAAAGGGAAAAGAGAAGAAGGAATCATACGGGGAATGCTCATCGTTCTCGAAGTCTCAGATTGAGGTGTCTAAATGTGTGTGGATGTAACTAAGATAAGAAAAAAGAAGAGATAGGTAGTATTTTTGCGGAAAGGAGCCTGGATTTTTCGGCTCTGAGTGAAACGAAAATCAAGGGTAAAGGGGAATAGTGGTTTGGGAATGTCTTTGCAGAAAAGTCAAGTGTTGGTGAGAGTACAAGAGCAAAGGATGGAGTAGCACTATTCCTGAAACAGTTTTGGGAGTATGTGATAGAGTGTAAGAAAGTAATCTCTAGATTGATATGGGCTAAACTGAAAGTGGATAGAGAGAGATGGATGATTATTGGTGCCTATCCACCTGGTCATGAAAAGATCATGAAAGGTAAGTGTTTTGGGAGCAGCTGAGTGAGTGCATGATTTGAAGGCAAAGGAGGGTAATGTGGTAGTTGAGGGTGTAATTGGTGTACATGCGGATTTCAGTGTTGTAAATGGAAATGGTGAAGAGCTTGTAGATTTGTGTGCTGAAAAGATCTGGTGAC
>NC_092269.1:15919155-15929155 GCF_036320965.1 Panulirus ornatus
CTTGCGCTACCTCGCAAACGCGGGAGACAGCGACAAAGCAAAAAAAAAAAAAAATAATATATATATATATATATATATATATATATATATATATATATATATATATATATATATATATATATATATATATATATATATATATATATATATATATCTTCCTTTTTCTTTCATACTATTTGCCATTTCCCGCGTTAGCGAGGTTCAGTTAAGGACAGAGGACTGGGCCCTATGAGGGAATATCCTCACCTGGCCCCCTTCTCTGTTTCTTCGTTTGGAAAAATAAAAGAAAAAAGAGAGGAGGACTTCCAGCTACCCGCTTCCTCCCCTTTTAGTCGCCTTCTACGACACGCAGGGAATACGTGGGAAGAATTGTTTCTCCCCTATCCTCAGGGATATATATATATATATATATATATATATATATATATATATATATATATATATTTATATATATATATATATATATATATATATATATTTATTTATTTATTTATTATTTATCAATTTTATTTAGCTTTGTCGCTCTCTCCCGCGTTAGCGAGGTAGAGCAAGGAAACAGACGAAAGAGTGGCCCAACCCATCCACATACACACGTATATACATACACGTCCACACAGGCAAATAAACATACCTGTACAACTCAATATATACATATATATACACACACAGGCATATACATATATACACATATACATAATTCATACTGTCTGCCTTTATTCACTTCCATCGCTACCTCGCTACACATGGAATAACAACCCCCTCCCCCTCATGTGAGCAAGGTAGCGCTGGGGAAGACAACAAAGGCCCCATTTGTTCACACTGTCTCAGGCTGTCATGTAATAATGCACCGAACCCACAGCTCCCTTTCCACATCCAGGCCCCACGGAACTTTCCATGGTTTACCTCAGACGCTTCACATGCCCTGGTTCAATCCATTGACAGCACGTCGACTCCGGTATACCACATCGTTCCAATTCACTCTATTCCTTGCACGCCTTTCACCCTCATGCATGTTCAGGCCCCGATCACTCAAAATCTTTTTCACTACAACTTTCCACCCCCAATTTGGTCTCCCACATCTCATCGTTCCCTCCACCTCTGACACATATATCCTCTTGGTCAATTTTTCCTCACTCATTCTCTCTATGTGACCAAACCATTTCCAAACGCCCTCTTCTGCTCTCTCAACCACACTCTTTTTATTACCACACATCTCTCTTACCCGTACATTACTTACTCGATCAAACCACCTCACACCACACATTGTCCTCAAACATCTCATTTCCAGCACATCCATCCTCCTGCGCACAGCTCTATCCATAGCCCACGCCTCGTAACCACACAACATTGTTGGAACCACTATTCCTTCAAACATACCCATTTTTGCTTTCCGAGATAATGTTCTCGACTTCCACACATTCTTCAAGGCCCCAAGAATTTTCGCCCCCTCCCCCATCCTATGATTTACTTCCGCTTCCATGGTTCCATCCGCTGCCAGATCCACTCCCAGGTATCTAAAACACTTCACTTCCTCCAGATTTTCTCCATTCAAAATTACCTCCCAATTAACTTCATCCTCATCCCTAATACCTACCTAATAATCTTGCTCTTATTCACATTTACTCTCAACTTTCGTATTTCAAACACTTTACCAAACTCAGTCACCAGCCTCTGCAGTTTCTCACATGAATCAGCCACAAGCGCTGTATCATCAGCGAACAACAACTGACTCACTTCCCAAGCTCTCTCATCCACAACAGGCTGCATACTTGCCCCTCTTTCCGAAAACTCTTGCATTCACCTCCCCAACAATACCATCGATAAACAAATTAAAAAACCATGGAGACATCACACACCCCTGCCGCAAACCTATATTCACTGAGAATCAATCACTCTCCTCTCCTCCTACACGTACACGTACACGTACTGGTGATGTGAGAAGGAGATGGAGTGAGTATTTTGAAGGTTTGTTGAATGTGTTTGATGATAGTGTGGGAGATGTAGGGTGTTTTGGTCGAGGTGATGACCAAAGTTAGATGTTTAGTGAGGATGATTTGGTAAACAAGGAAGAGGTAGTAAAAGCTTTGTGGAAGATGAAAGCTGGCAAGGCAGCGGGTTTGGATGGCATTTCAGTAGAATTTATTAAAAAAAGGGGTTGAGTGTATTGTTGACTGGTTGGCAAGGTTTTTAATGTATGTATGATTCATGGTGAGGTGCCTCAGGAATGGCGGAATGCTTGCATAGTGCCATTGTACAAAGGCAAAGGGGACAAAGGTGAGTACTCAAATTACAGAGGTATAAATTTGTTGAGTATCCCTGGAATATTTTATGGGAGAGTATTGAATGAGAGGGTGAAGGCATGTACAGAGCATCAGATTGGGGAACAAAAGGGTTGTTTCAGAAGTGGTAGAGAATGTGTGGATCAGGTGTTTCCCTTGAAGAATGTATGTGAGAATTTCTTAGAAATGCAAATGGATTTGTATATTGAATTCATGGATCTAGAAAAGGCATATGATAGATTTGATAGAGATGCTCTGTGGTAGGTATTAAGAATATACGGTGTGGGAGGCAAGTTGTTAGGATGTAAGGCAATATATATTATATATATATATATATATATATATATATTATATATATATATATGTATATATATATATATATATATATATATATATATATATATATATATATATATATATATATATATATATATACATATATATATATATATATATATATTATATATATATATTATATATATATATATATATTATTTATATATATTTATATATAAAATTTTAAATATTTATATTATTATATATATATATATATATATTTTATTTATATATATATATATATATATATATATATATATATATATAATATAATATATAATAATATATTTTATATTATTTTATATATTATTATATTTTATTTTATTATATATTATATATATATATTTTATATATATAATATAATATATTATATATAATATATATATATATTTATATATATAATATATATATATATATATATATATATATATATATATATATATATATATATATATATATATATATATTATATTTTATTTATTTTACTTTTTTTGCTTTGTCGCTGTCTCCCGCGTTTGCGAGGTAGCGCTAGGAAACAGACGAAAAAAATGGCCCAACCCATCCCCATACACAATGTACACACACACACGCCCACACACGCAAATATACATACCTATACATCTCAATGTACACATATATATACACACACAGACATACATATATACCCATGCACACAATTCACACTGTCTGCCCCTAATCATTCCCATCGCCACCTCGCCACACATGGAATACCATCCCCCCCCCCCCTTATGTGAGCGAGGTAGCACTAGGAAAACACAACAAAGGCCCCATTCGTTCACACTCAGTCTACAGCTGTCACGCAATATTACCCGAAACAACAGCTGCCGTTCCACATCCAGGCCCCACACAACTTTCCATGGTTTACCCCAGACGCTTCACATGCCCTGATTCAATCCACTGACAGCACGTCAACCCCGGTATACCACATCGATCCAATTCACTCTATTCCTTGCCCGCCTTTCACTCTCCTGCAAGTTCAGGCCCCGATCACACAAAATCTTTTTCACTCCATCTTTCCACCTCCAATTTGGTCTCCCACTTCTCCTCGTTCCCTCCACCTCCGACACATATATCCTCTTGGACAATCTTTCCTCACTCATTCTCTCCATGTGCCCAAACCATTTCAAAACACCCTCTTCTGCTCTCTCAACCACGCTCATTTCATTTCCACACATCTCTCTTACCCTTACATTACTTACTCGATCAAACCACCTCACACCACACATTGTCCTTAAACATCTCATTTCGAGCACATCCACCCTCCTGCGAACAACTCTATCCATAGCCCACGCCTCGCAACCATACAACATTGTTGGAAGCACTATTCCTTCAAACATACCCATTTTTGCTTTCCGAGATAATGTTCTCGACTTCCACACATTCTTCAAGGCTCCCAGGATTTTCGCCCCCTCCCCCACCCTATGATTCACTTCCGCTTCCATGGTTCCATCCGCTGCCAAATCCACTCCCAGATATCTAAAACACTTTACTTCCTCCAGTTTTTCTCCAATCAAACTAACCTCCCAATTGACTTACCCTCAACCCTAATGTACCTAATAACCTTGCTCTTATTCACATTTACTCTTAACTTTCTTCTTTCACACACTCTACCAAACTCAGTCACCAGCTTTTGCAGTTTCTCACCTGAATCAGCCACCAGCGCTGTATCATCAGTGAACAACAACTGACTCACTTCCCAAGCTCTTTCATCCACAACAGACTTCATACTTGCCCCTCTTTCCAAAACTCTTGCATTCACCTCCCTAACAACCCAATCCATAAACAAATTAAACAACCATGGAGACATCACACACCCCTGCCGCAAACCTACATTCACTGAGAACCAATCACTTTCCTCTCTTCCTACACGGACACATGCCTTACATCCTCGATAAAAGCTTTTCACTGCTTCTAACAACTTGCCTCCTACACCATATATATCCTTAATACCTTCCACTGAGCATCTCTATCAACTGTATCATATGCCTTCTCCAGATCCATAAATGCTACATACAAATCCATTTGCTTTTCTAAGTATTTCTCATATACATTCTTCAAAACAAACACCTGATCCACACATCCTCTGCCACTTCTGAAACCACACTGCTCTTCCCCAATCTTATGTTCTGTACAAGTCTTCACCCTCGCAATCAATACCCTCCCGTATGATTTACCAGGAACACTCAACAAACTTATACCTCTGTAATTTGAGCACTCACTCTTATCCCCTTTGCCTTTGTACAATGGTGCTATGCAAGGATTCCGCCAATACTCAGGCACCTCACCATGAATCATACATACATTAAATAACCTTACCAACCAGTCAACAATACGGTCACCCCCTTTTTAAATAAATTCCACTCCAATACCATCCAAACCTGCTGTCTTGCTGGCTATCATCTTCCGCAAAGCTTTTACTACCTCTTCTCTGTTTCTTTTTTTTTTTTTTTTTATACTTTGTCGCTGTCTCCCGCGTTTGCGAGGTAGCGCAAGGAAACAGACGAAAGAAATGGCCCAACCCCCCCCCCCCCATACACATGTACATACGTCCACACACGCAAATATACATACCTACACAGCTTTCCATGGTTTACCCCAGACGCTTCACATGCCTTGATTCAATCCACTGACAGCACGTCAACCCCTGTATACCACATCGCTCCAATTCACTCTATTCCCTGCCCTCCTTTCACCCTCCTGCATGTTCAGGCCCCGATCACACAAAATCTTTTTCACTCCATCTTTCCACCTCCAATTTGGTCTCCCTCTTCTCCTCGTTCCCTCCACCTCCGACACCTTCTCTGTTTACCAAATCATTTTCCATAAACCTCTCACTTTGCGCACCACCTCGACCAAAGCACCCTATATCTGCCACTCTATCATCAGACACATTCAACAAACCTTCAAAATACTCCCTCTATCTCCTTCTCACATCACCACTACGTGTTATCACCTCCCCATTAGTCCCCTTCACTGAAATTCCCATTTGCTCCCTTCTCTTACGCACTTAATTTACCTACTTCCAAAACATCTTATTCTCTCTAAAATTTATTGATACTCTCTCACCCCAACTCTCATTTGCCCTCTTCTTCCTCTCTTGCACATTTCTCTTGACCTCCTGACTCTTTCCTTTATATATCTCCCACTCATTTGCATTTTTTCCTGGCAAAAATCGTTCAAATACCTCTCTCTTCTCTTTCACTAATAAGTCTTACTTCTTCATCCCACCACTCACTATCCTTTCTAATCAACCCACCTCCCACGCTTCTCATGCCGCAAGCATCTTTTGCGCAAGCCATGACTGCTTCCCTAAATACAACCCATTCCTCTCCATCTCCCCTTACCTCCTTTGTTCTCACCTATTTCCATTCTGTACTCAGTCTCTCATGGTACTTCTTACACAAGTCGCCTTCCCAAACTCACTTACTCTCACCACTCTCTTAACCGCAACATTCTCTCTTCTTTCTGAAAATCTATACAAATCTTCACCTTCGTCTCCACAAGATGATGATCAGACATCCCTACAGTTGCACCTCTCAGCACATTAACATCCAAAAGTCTCTTTCGCGCGACTGTCAATTAACACGAAATCCAATAACGCTCTCTGCCCATCTCTCCTACTTATATACGGATACTTATGTATATCTCGCTTTTTAAACCAGATATTCCCAATCACCAGTCCTTTTTCAGCACATAAATCTACAAGCTCTTCACCATTTCCATTTACAACATTGAACACCCCATGTATACCAATTATTCCTTCAACTGCCACATTACTAACCTTTGCATTCAAATCACCCATCACTATAACCCGGTCTTTCGCATCAAAAACACTAACACACTCATGTTGCTGCTCCCAAAACACTTGCCTCTCATGATTTTTCTTCTCATGCCCAGTTGCATATGCACCAATAATCACCCCTCTCTCTCCTTCAACTTTCAGTTTTACCCATATTAATCTAGAATTTACTTTCTTAACTTCTATCACATATTCCCACAGCTCCTGTTTCAGGAGTAGTGCTACTCTTTCCCTTGCTCTTGTCCTCTCACTAACCCCTGACTTTATTCCCAAGACATTCCCAAACCACTCTTCCCCTTTACCCTTGAGCTTCGTTTCAATCAGAGCCAAAACATCCAGGTTCCTTTCCTCAAACATACTACCTATCTCTCCTTTTTTCTCATCATGGTTACATCCGCACACTTTTTTAGATACCCCAATCTGATCCTTCGAGGAGGATGAGCACTCCACGCGTGACTCCTTCTTCTGTTTCCCATTTTAGAAAGTTAAAATATAAGGAGTGGAGGATTTCTGACCCCCCGCTCCAGTCCCCTCTAGTCGCCTTATACGACACGTGAGGAATATGTGGGAAGTATTCTTTCTCCACTATCCCCAGGGATGATATATATATATATATATATATATATATATATATATATATATATATATATATATATATATATATATATATATATATATATATATATATATATATATATAATCATTAATTTATTCATTTTGCTTTGTTGCTGTCTCCCACGTTAGGGAGGTAGAGCAAGGAAACAGATGAAAGAATGGCCCAACCCACACACATGCACATGTATATACATACACATCCACACACAAAATATATACATACCTATATATCTCAACGTATACATATATATACACACAGACTTATACATATATATACACATGCACCTCATTCATACTGACTGCCTTTATTCATTCCCACCGCCACCACGCCACACATGAAAATAAGCACCCCCTCCCCACAAATATGAGCGAGGTATCGCTATGAAAAGACAACAAAGGCCACTTTCGGTCACATTCAGTCTCTAGCTGTCATGTAAAAATGCACCGAAACCACAGCTCCCTTTCCACATCGTGTGGGAGGCAAGTTGTTAGAAGCATTGAAAAGTTTCTCGAGGATGTAAGGCATGTGTACGTGTAGGAAGAGAGGAAAGTGATTGGTTCTCAGTGAATGTAGGTTTGCGGCAGGGGTGTGTGATGTCTCCATGGTTGTTTAATTTGTTTATGGATAGGGTTGTTAGGGACGTAAATGCAAGAGTTTTGGAAAGAGAGGCAAGTATGAAGTCTGTTGGGGATGAGAGAGCTTGGGAAGTGAATCAGTTGTTGTTCAGTGATGATACAGCGCTGGTGGCTGATTCATGTGAGAAACTGCAGAAGCTGGTGACTGAGTTTGGTAAAGTGTGTGAAAGAAGAAAGTTAAGAGTAAATGTGAATAAGAGCAAGGTAATTAGGTACAATAGGGTTGAGGGTCAAGTCAATTGGGAGGTAAGTTTGAATGGAGAAAAACTGGAGGAAGTAAAGTGTTTAGATATCTGGGAGTGGATCTGGCAGCGGATGGAACCATGGAAGCGGAAGTGGATCATAAGGTGGTGGAGGGGACGAAAAACCTGGGAGCCTTGAGGAATGTGTGGAAGTCGAGAACATTATCTCGGAAAGCAAAAATAGGTATGTTTGAAGGAATAGTGGTTCCAACAATGTTGTATGGCTGCGATTCGTGGGCTATGGATAGAGTTGTGCGCAGGAGGGTGGATGTGCTGGAAATGAGATGTTTGAGGACAATGTGTGGTGTGAGGTGGT
This sequence comes from Panulirus ornatus, assembly GCF_036320965.1. NCBI lineage: Eukaryota > Metazoa > Arthropoda > Malacostraca > Decapoda > Palinuridae > Panulirus > Panulirus ornatus. Next base: position 15,927,400 of record NC_092269.1, read on the forward strand.
TTGATCGAGTAAGTAACGTAAGGGTAAGAGAGATGTGTGGAAATAAAAAGAGCGTGGTTGAGAGAGCAGAAGAGGGTGTTTTGAAATGGTTTGGGCACATGGAGAGAATGAGTGAGGAAAGATTGACCAAGAGGATATATGTATCGGAGGTGGAGGGAAGGAGAAGTGGGAGACCAAATTGGAGGTGGAAAGATGGAGTGAAAAAGATTTTGTTAGATCGGAGCCTGAATATGCAGGAGGGTGAAAGGAGGGCAAGGAATAGAGTGAATTGGATCGATGTGGTATACCGGGGTTGACGTGCTGTCAGTGGATTGAATCAGGGCATGTGAAGCGTCTGGGGTAAACCATGGAAACCTGTGTAGGTATGTATATTTGCGTGTGTGGACGTATGTATATACATGTGTATGGGGGGGGTTGGGCCATTTCTTTCGTCTTTTTCCTTGCGATACCTCGCAAACACGGGACACTGCGACAAAGGAAAAAAAAAAAAAATTATATATATATATATATATATATATATATATATATATATATATATATATATATATATATATATATATATATATATATATATATATATATATATATATATATATATATATATATATATATACATATATATATATATATATATATATATATATATATATATATATATATATATATATATATATATATATATATATATATATATATATATATATATATATATATATATATATATATATGTATATATATATATATATATATATATATATATATATATATATATATATATATATATATATATATATATATATATATATATATATATATATATATATATATATATATATATATATATATATAGACATATATATATATATATATATATATATATATATATATATATATATATATATATATATATATATATATATATATATATATATATATATATATATATATATATATATATATATATATATATATATATATATATATATATATAGATATATATATATATATATATATATATATATATATATATATATATATATATATATATATATATATATATATATATATATATATATATATATATATATATATATATATATATAACCATTTATTTATTTATTTTGCCTTGTTGCTGTCTCCCACGTTCGAGACGTATCGCAAGGAAACAGATGAAAGAATGGCCCAACTCACCCACATACACATGTATATACATACACATCCACACACGCAATATATACATACCTATATATTTCAACGTATACATATATATACACACAGACTTATACATATATACACATTCACCTCATTCATACTAATTAACTTTATTCATTCCCACCGCCACCACGCTACACATGAAAATAACCATCCCCTCCCCCTAAATGTGCGCTAGGAAAAGACAACAAAGGCCACTTTCGTTCACATTCAGTCTCTAGCTGTCATGTAAAAATGCACCGAAACCACAGCTCCCTTTCCACATCCAGGCCCCACAGAACTTTCCATGGCTTGCCCCAGACGCTTCACATGCCCTGGTTCAATCCATTGACAGCACGTCGACCCCTGTATACCACATCGTTCCAATTCACTCTATTTTTTGCCCGCTTTTCACCCTTTTGCATGTTCAGGCCCCGATCACTCAAAATCTTTTTCACTCAATCCTTCCACTTCCAATTTAGTCTCCCACTTCTCCCCGTTCCCTTCACCTCTGACACATATATCCTCTTGGTCAATCTTTCCTCACTCATTCTCTCCCTGTGAC
>NC_092269.1:15934155-15959155 GCF_036320965.1 Panulirus ornatus
ATACAGCGCTGGTGGCTGATTCATGTGAGAAACTGCAAAAGCTGGTGACTGAGTTTGGTAAATTGTGTGAGAGAAGAAAGTTAAGAGTAAATGTGAATAAGAGCAAGGTAATTAGGTACAGTAGGGTTGAGGGTTAAGTCAATTGGGAGGTAAGTTTGAATGGAGAAAAACTGGAGGAAGTAAAGTGTTTTAGATATCTGGGAGTGGATTTGGCAGCGGATGGAACCATGGAAGCGGAAGTGGATCATAGGGCAGGGGAGGGGGCGAAAATTCTGGGACCCTTGAAGAATGTGTGGAAGTCGAGAACATTATCTCGGAAAGCAAAAATGGGTATGTTTGAAGGAATAATGGCACCACCAATGTTTTATGGTTGCGAGGCGTGGTCTATGGAGAGAGTTGTGCGCAGTAGGATGGATGTGCTGGAAATGAGATGTTTGAGGACAATGTGTGGTGTGAGGTGGTTTGCTCGAGTAAGTAACGTAAAGGTAAGAGAGATGTGTCGAAATAAAAAGAGCGTGGTTGAGAGAGCAGAAGAGGGTGTTTTGAAATGGTTTGGGCACATGGAGAGAATGAGTGAGGAAAGATTGACCAAGAGGATATATGTGTCGGAGGTGGAGGGAACGAGGAGATGTGGGAGACCAAATTGGAGGTGGAAAGATGTAGTGAAAAAGATTTTGTTAGATCGGTGCCTGAATATGCAGGAGTGTGAAAGGAGGGCAAGGAATAGAGTGAATTGGATCGATGTGGTATACCGGGTTTGACGTGCTGTCAGTGGATTGAATCAGGGCATGTACAGCGTCTGGGGTAAACCATGGAAAGATGTGTAGGTATGTATATTTGCCTGTGTGGACGTATGTATATACATGTGTATGGGAGTGGGTTGGGCCATTTCTTTCGTCTGTTTCCTTGCGCTACCTCGCAAACGCGGGAGACAGCGACAAAGCAAAAAAAAAAAAAAAAAAAAAAATATATATATATATATATATATATATATATATATATATATATATATATATATATATATATATATATATATATATATGGTATGGGAGGCAAGTTGTTAGAAGCAGTGAAAAGTTTTTATCGATGATGTAAGGCATGGGTACGTGTAGGAAGAGAGGAAAGTGATTGGTTCTCAGTGAATGTAGGTTTGCGGCAGTGGTGTGTGATGTCTCCATGGTTGTTTAATTTGTTTATGGATTGGGTTGTTAGGGTGGTGAATGCAAGAGTTTTGGAAAGTGGGACAAGTATGAAGTAAAAAGATTTTTTTGGAAGAAGGTAAATGAAGTGCGTAAGACAATAGAACAAATGGGAACATTGGTGAAGGCGGTTATTGGCGAGGTAATAACAAGTAGTGGTGATGCGAATAGGAGATGGAGTAAGTATGTTGAAAGTTTGTTAAATGTGTTAGATGAAAGAGTGGCATATATAGGGTGTATTGGTTGATGTGGTGTGCGAAGTGAGAGGGTCAGGAAAATTTATTTGGTAAGAAGAGAAGAGGTTGTGAAAGCTTTGCGGAAGATGAAAGGCGGCACGGGGCCAGGTTTCTGTCGTATTGCAGTGGAATTTATCAAAAAAGGGGGTGGCTGTGTAGTTGACTGGTTGGTGAGGATATCTAATGTATGTATGGCTCATGGTGAAGCACCTGAGGATTGGCGGAATGCATGCATAGTGCCATTGTACAAAGGCAAAGAGGATAAAGGTGAGTGTTCAAATTGCAGAGGTGTAAGATTGTTGAGTACCCCTGTGGAAATTATATGGGAGGGAATTGATTGAGTGTGTGAAAGCATGTACAGAGCATCAGATTGGGAAACAGCAGTGTGCTTTCACAAGTGGTAGAGGATGTGTGGATCAAGTGTTTGCTTTGAAAAATGTATGTGAGAAATACTTAGAAAAACAAATGGATTTGTTTGGAGCTTTTATGGATCTGGAGAAAGCATAAGATAGAGTTGATAGAGATGCTCTGTGGAAGGTATTAAGAGTATATGGTATGGGAGGCAAGTTGTTAGAAGCAGTGGAAAGTTTTCATCGAGGATGTAAGGCATGTGCGCAAGTAGGAAGATAGGAAAGTGATTGGTTCTCAGTGAATGTCGGTTTTTAGCAGGGGTGCATGATGTCTCCATGGTTATTTGATTTGTTTATGGATGGGGTTGTTAGGGAGGTGAATGCAAGAGTTTTGGAGAGAGGGGCAAGTAAGCAGTCTATTGTGGATAAGAAGGCTTAGGAAGTGGGTCAAATGTTGTTCGCTGATGAGACAGCGTTTGTGGCTGATTAGAGTGAAAAATAGGAGAAGCTAGTGACTGAGTTTGGTAAATTGTGTGAAAGAAGGAGGCTGAGAGTAAATGTGAATAACATCAAGATTATAAGGTACAGTAGGGCTGAGGGAAAAGGCAAATAGGAGGTAAGTTTAAATGGAGAAAAATTAGAGGAAGTGAAGTGTTTCAGAGATCTTAGAGTGGATTTGCCAGCGGATGGAACTATGGATGCGGAAGTGAGTCACAGGTTGGGTGAGGGGCCTAAACTTCCGGGAGCGTTGAAAGATATGTCGAAGTCGAGAACATTATTTTGGAAAAAAAATGAGTATGTTTAAAGGGATAGTGGTTCCAACAATGTTATATGGTTGCGAGGCGAGGGCTATAGATAGGGTTCTCCGGAGGAGGATGGATGTGTTAGAAATGAGATGTGTGAGGACAATATGTGGTGTGAGGTGGTTGATCGAATAACTAATGAAAGGGTAAGAGAGATGTGTGGTAATAAAAAGAATATGGTTGAGAGTGCAAAAGAGGGTGTATTGAGATGGTTTGGTCACCTGCAGAGAATGAGTGAGGAAAGATTTGCAAAGAGGATGTATGTGTCAAAGGTGGAAGGAACGAAGAAAAGTGGAAAGATTGAGTGAAAAAGATCTTTAGTGATCGGGGCCTAAACAGGCAGGAAAGTGAAAAGCGTGCAAGGAATACAATGATTTAGAACGATGTGGTGTACCGGGGTCGACCTGCCATCAATGGATTGAACCAGAGTATGTGAAGCGTCTGTGGTAAACCATGGAATGTTTTGTGGGGCCTGGATGTGGAAAGGGAGCTTTGGCTTCGGTGCATTATACATGACAGCTAGAGACTGAGTGTAAACTAATGTACCTTTGTTGTCTTTTCCTACCGCTATCTCGCGCGCTAATACATACGTATACATATATATATATATATATATATATATATATATATATATATATATATATATATATATATATATATATATATATATATATATATATATATTTTTTTTTTATACTTTGTCGCTGTCTCCCGCGTTTGCGAGGTAGCGCAAGGAAACAGACGAAAGAAATGGCCCAACCCCCCCCATACACATATATATACATACGTCCACACACGCAAATATACATACCTACACAGCTTTCCATGGTTTACCCCAGACGCTTCACATGCCTTGATTCAATCCACTGACAGCACGTCAACCCGGTATACCACATTGCGCCAATTCACTCTATTCCTTGCCCTCCTTTCACTCTCCTGCATGTTCAGGCCCCGATCACACAAAATCTTTTTCACTCCATCTTTCCACCTCCAATTTGGTCTCCCTCTTCTCCTTGCTCCCTCCACCTCCGACACATATATCCTCTTGGTCAATCTTTCCTCACTCATCCTCTCCATGTGCCCAAACCACTTCAAAACACCCTCTTCTGCTCTCTCAACCACGCTCTTTTTATTTCCACACATCTCTCTTACCCTTACGTTACTCACTCGATCAAACCACCTCACACCACACATTGTCCTCAAACATCTCATTTCCAGCACATCCATCCTCCTACGCACAACTCAATCCATAGCCCACGCCTCGCAACCATACAACATTGTTGGAACCACTATTCCTTCAAACATACCCATTTTTGCTTTCCGAGATAATGTTCTCGACTTCCACACATTCTTCAAGGCCCCCAGAATTTTCGCCCCCTCCCCCACCCTATGATCCACTTCCGCTTCCATGGTTCCATCCGCTGCGAGATCCACTCCCAGATATCTAAAACACTTCACTTCCTCCAGTTTTTCTCCATTCAAACTCACCTCCCAATTGACTTGACCCTCAACCCTACTGTACCTAATAACCTTGCTCTTATTCACATTTACTCTTAACTTTCTTCTTCCACACACTTTACCAAACTCAGTCACCAGCTTCTGCAGTTTCTCACATGAATCAGCCACCAGCGCTGTATCATCAGCGAACAACAACTGACTCCCTTCCCAAGCTCTCTCATCCCCAACAGACTTCATACTTGCCCCTCTTTCCAAAACTCTTGCATTTACCTCCCTAACAACCCCATCCATAAACAAATTAAACAACCATGGAGACATCACACACCCCTGCCGCAAACCTACATTCACTGAGAACCAATCACTTTCCTCTCTTCCTACACGTACACATGCCTTACATCCTCGATAAAAACTTTTCACTGCTTCTAACAACTTTCCTCCCACACCATATATTCTTAATACCTTCCACAGAGCATCTCTATCAACTCTATCATATGCCTTCTCCAGATCCATAAATGCTACATACAAATCCATTTGCTTTTCTAAGTATTTCTCACATACATTCTTCAAAGCAAACACCTGATCCACACATCCTCTACCACTTCTGAAACCACACTGCTCTTCCCCAATCTGATGCTCTGTACATGCCTTCACCCTCTCAATCAATACCCTCCCATATAATTTACCAGGAATACTCAACAAACTTACACCTCTGTAATTTGAGCACTCACTCTTATCCCCTTTACCTTTGTACAATGGCACTATGCACGCATTCCGCCAATCCTCAGGCACCTCACCATGAGTCATACACACATTAAATAACCTTACCAACCAGTCAACAATACAGTCACCCCCTTTTTTGATAAATTCCACTGCAATACCATCCAAACCTGCTGCCTTGCCGGCTTTCATCTTCCGCAAAGCTTTCACTACCTCTTCTCTGTTTACCAAATAATTTTCCCTAACCCTCTCACTTTGCACACCACCTCGACCAAAACACCCTATATCTGCCACTCTATCATCAAACACATTCAACAAACCTTCAAAATACTCACTCCATCTCCTTCTCACATCACCACTACTTGTTATCACCTCCCCATTTGCGCCCTTCACCGAAGTTCCCATTTGCTCCCTTGTCTTACGCACTTTATTTACCTCCTTCCAGAACATATATTTATTCTCCCTAAAATTTAATGATACTCTCTCACCCCAACTCTCATTTGCCCTTTTTTTCACCTCTTGCACCTTTCTCTAGACCTCCTGTCTCTTTCTTTTATACATCTCCCACTCAATTGCATTTTTTCCCTGCAAAAATCGTCCAAATGCCTCTTTCTTCTCTTTCACTAATACTCTTACTTCTTCATCCCACCACTCACTATCCTTTCTAATCAACCCACCTCCCACTCTTCCCATGCCACAAGCATCTTTTGCGCAATCCATCACTGATTCCCTAAATACATCCCATTCTTCCCCCACTCCCCTTGCTTCCATTGTTCTCACCTTTTTCAATTCTGTACTCAGTCTCTCCTGGTACTTCCTCACACAGGTCTCCTTATCAAGCTCACTTACTCTCACCACCCTCTTCACCCCAACATTCACTCTTCTTTTCTGAAAACCCATACAAATCTTCACCTTAGCCTCCACAAGATAATGATCAGACATCCCTCCAGTTGCACCTCTCAGCACATTAACATCCAAAAGTCTCTCTTTCGCACGCCTGTCAATTAACACGTAATCCAATAACGCTCTCTGGCCATCTCTCCTACTTACATACGTATACTTATGTATATCTCGCTTTTTAAACCAGGTATTCCCAATCATCAGTCCTTTTCAGCACATAAATCTACAAGCTCTTCACCATTTCCATTTACAACACTGAACACCCCATGTATACCAATTATTCCCTGAACTGCCACATTACTCACCTTTGCATTCAAATCACCCATCACTATAACCCGGTCTCGTGCATCAAAACCACTAACACACTCATTCAGCTGCTCCCAAAACACTTGCCTCTCTTGATCTTTCTTCTCATGCCCAGGTGCATATGCACCAATAATCACCCACCTCTCTCCATCAACTTTCAGTTTTACCCATATTAATCGAGAATTTACTTTCTTACACTCTATCACATACTCCCACAACTCCTGTTTCAGGAGTATTGCTACTCCTTCCCTTGCTCTTGTCCTCTCACTAACCCCTGACTTTACTCCCCAGACATTTCCAAACCACTCTTCCCCTTTACCCTTGAGCTTCGTTTCACTCAGAGCCAAAACATCCAGGTTCCTTTCCTCAAACATACTACCTATCTCTCCTTTTTTCACATCTTGGTTATATCCACACACATTTAGGCACCCCACTCTGAGCCTTCGAGGAGGATGAGCACTCCCCGCGTGACTCCTTCTTCTGTTTCCCATTTTAGAAAGTTAATACAAGGAGGGGAGGATTTCTGGCCCCCCGCTCCCGTCCCCTCTAGTCGCGTTCTACGACACGCGAGGAATACGTGGGAAGTATTCTTTCACCCCTATCCCCAAGGATAATATACATATATATATACATATACATATACACACACATACACATACATACGCACATATACACACACACAAACATACATATATATACATATGAAAAATGTAAGAAACAATTTAGAAAACTGAAACTTCTAGCTTGAAATGAATGAAAAAAATGAATGTCACATAATGGTTCAATATATATATATATATATATATATATATATATATATATATATATATATATATATATATATATACATATATATATATATGGGGGAGGGGCGAAAATCCTGGAAGCCTTGAAGAATGTGTGGAAGTCGAGAACATTATCTCGGAAAGCAAAAATGGCTATGTTTGAAGGAATAGTGGTTTCAACAATGTTGTATGGTTGCGAGGCGTGGGCTATGGATAGAGTTGTGCGCAGGAGGGTGGATGTGCTGGAAATGAAATGTTTGAGGACAATGTGTGGTGTGAGGTGGTTTGATCGAGTAAGTAACGTAAGGGTAAGAGAGATGTGTGGAAATAAAAAGAGCGTGGTTGAGAGAGCAGAAGAGGGTGTTTTGATATGGTTTGGGCACATGGAGAGAATGAGTGAGGAAAGATTGACCAAGAGAATATATGTGTCGGAGGTGGAGGGAACGAGGAGAAGTGGGAGACCAAATTGGAGGTGGAAAGATGGAGTGAAAAAGATTTTGTGTGATCGGGGCCTGAACATGCAGGAGGGTGAAAGGAGGGCAAGGAATAGAGTGAATTGGAGCGATGTGGTATACCGGGGTTGACGTGCTGTCAGTAGATTGAATCAAGGCATGTGAAGCGTCTAGGGTAAACCACCTCCAATTTCGTCTCGCACTTCTCGTTCCCTCCACCTCCGACACATATATCCTCTGGGTCAATCTTTCCTCACTCATTCTCTCATTGTGCCCAAACCATTTCAAAACACCCTCTTCTGCTCTCTCAACCAAGCTCTTTTTATTTCCACACATCTCTCTTACCCTTACGTTACTTACTCGATCAAACCACCTCACACAACACATTGTCCTCAAACACCTCATTTCCAGCACATCCATCCTCCTGCGCACAACTCTATCCATAGCCCACGCCTCGCAACCATACAACATTGTTGGAAGCACTATTCCTTCAAACATACCATTTTTGCTTTCCGAGATATTCTTTTCGACTTCCACACATTCTTCAAGGCTCCCAGGATTTTCGCCCCCTCCCCCACCCTATGATCTATTTCCGATTCCATGGTTCCATCCGCTGCCAGATCCACTCCCAGATATCTAAAACACTTTACTTCCTCCAGTTTTTCTCCATTCAAACTTACCTCCCAATTGACTTGACCCTCAACACTACTGTACCTAATTACCTTGCTCTTATTCACATTTACTCTTAACTTTCTTCTTTCACACACTTTACCAAACTCAGTCACCAGCTTCTGCAGTTTCTCACATGAATCAGCTACCAGCGCAGTGTCATCAGAGAACAACAACTGACTCACTTCCCAAGCTCTCTCATCCCCAACAGACTTCATACTTGCCCCTTTTTCCAAAACTCTTGAATTCACCTCCCTAACAACCCCATCCATAAACAAATTAAACAACCATGGAGACATCACACACTCCTGCCGCAAACCTATATTCACTGAGAACCAATCACTTTCCTCTATTCCTACACGTACACATGCCTTACATCCTCGATAAAAACTTTTCACTGCTTCTAACAGCTTGCCTCCCACACCATATATTCTTAATACCTTCCACAGAGCATCTCTATCAACTCTATCATATGCCTTCTCCAGATCCATAAATGCTATATACAAATCCATTCCCTTTTCTAAGTATTTCTCACATACATTCTTCAAAGCAAACACCTGATCCACAAATCCTCTACCACTTCTGATACCACACTGCTCTTCCCCAATCTGATGCTCTGTACATGCCTTCACCCTCTCAATCAATACCCTCCCATATAATTTACCAGGAATACTCAACAAACTTATACCTCTGTAATTTGAGCACTCACTCTTATCCCCTTTCCCTTTGTACAATGGCACTATGCACGCATTCCGCCAATCCTCAAGCACCCCACCATGAGTCATGTATACATTAAATAACCTTACCAACCAGTCAATAATACAGTCACCTCCTTTTTTAATAAATTCCACTGCAATACCATCCAAACCTGCTGCCTTGCCGGCTTTCATCTTCCGCAAAGCTTTTACTACCTCATCTCTGTTTACCAAATCATTTTCCCTAACCCTCTCACTTTGCACACCACCTCGACCAAAACACCCTATATCTGCCACTCTATCATCAAACTCATTCAACAAACCTTTAAAATAATCACTCCATATCCTTCTCACATCACCACTACTTGTTATCCCCTCCCCATTTGCGCCCTTCACTGAAGTTCCCATTTGCTCCCTTGTCTTACGCACTTTATTTTCCTCCTTCCAGAACATCTTTTTATTCTCCCTAAAATTTAATGATACTCTCTCACCCCAACTCTCATTTGCCCTCATTTTCACCTCTTGCACCTTTCTCTTGACCTCCTGTCTCTTTCTTTTATACATCTCCCACTCAACTGCATTTTTTCCCTGCAAAAATCGTCCAAATGCCTCTCTCTTCTATGTCACTAATAATCTTACTTCTTCATCCCACCACTCACTACCCTTTCTAATCAACCCACCTCCCACTCTTCTCATGCCACAAGCATCTTTCGCGCAATCCATCACTGATTCCCTAAATACATCCCATTCCTCCCTCACTCCCCTTACTTCCATTGTTCTCACCTTTTTCCATTCTGTACTCAGTCTCTCCTGGTACTTCCTCTCACAAGTCTCCTTCCCAAGCTCATTTACTCTCACCACCCTCTTCACCCCAACCTTCACTCTTCTTTTCTGAAAACCCATACAAATCTTCACCTTAGCCTCCACAACATCACTGATTCCCTAAATACATCCCATTCCTCCCTCACTCCCCTTACTTCCATTGTTCTCACCTTTTTCCATTCTGTACTCAGTCTCTCCTGGTACTTCCTCTCAAAAGTCTCCTTCCCAAGCTCATTTACTCTCACCACCCTCTTCACCCCAACATTCACTCTTCTTTTCTGAAAACCCATACAAATCTTCACCTTAGCCTCCACAACATAATGATCAGACATCCCTCCAGTTGCACCTCTCAGCACATTAACATCCAAAAGTCTCTCTTTCGATCGCCTGTCAATTAACACGTAATCCAGTAACGCTCTCTGGCCATCTCTCCTACTTACATACGTATACTTATGTATATCTCGGTTTTTAAACCAGGTATTCCCAATCACCAGTCCTTTTTCAGCACATAAATCTACAAGCTCTTCATCATTTCCATTTACAACACTGAACACCCCATGTATACCAATTATTCCCTCAACTGCCATATTACTCACTTTTGCATTCAAATCACCCATCACTATAACCTGGTCTCGTGCATCAAAACCACTAACACACTCATTCAGCTGCTCCCAAAACACTTGCCTCTCATGATCTTTCTTCTCATGCCCAGGTGCATATGCACCAATAATCACCCATCTCTCTCCATCAACTTTCAGTTTTACCCATATTAATCGAGAATTTACTTTCTTACATTCTATCACATACTCCCACAACTCCTGTTTCAGGAGTACTGCTACTCCTTACCTTGCTCTTGTCCACTCACTAACCCCTGACTTTACTCTCAAGACATTCCAAACCACACTTCCCCTTTAACCTTAAGCTTCGTTTCACTCAGAGCCAAAACATCCAGGTTCCTTTCCTCAAACATACTACCTATCTCTCCTTTTTTCACATCTTGGTTACATCGACACACATTTAGACACCCCAGTCTGGGCCTTCGAGGAGGATGAACACTCCCCGCGTGACTCCTTCTTCTGTTTCCCATTTTAGAAATTTAAAAAAATACAAGGAGGGGAGGACTTCTGGCCCCCCTCTCCCGTCCCCTCTAGTCGCCTTCTACGACACGCGAGGAATGCGTGGGAAGTATTCTTTCAGCCCCTATCCCCAGGGATTATATATACATATATACACATATATATATATATATATATATATATATATATATATATATATATATATATATATATATATATATATATATATATATATATATATATATATATATATATATATATAGATAGATATACATACACATACATACGCACATATACACACACACACATATACATATATATACATACGAAAAATTAAGAAATGATTTAGAAAACTGAAACTTCTAGCTTGAAATGAAATGAAAAAAATGATTGTCACATAATCGTTCAACCTCTGGCTATGGAAAAGGGAAATGTATAATTTATTTACACAAACGTCAATAGTAGTTCTCATCAATTTAACCACTGTATCAATAAGCTTCAATGTCTAAGCTACATTTTTTTCCAATTTCACTATTTTCTTGTCAAAGCACCATGTATGAAAACTATCACTCCAGTAACACAACTATAAACATTTACTTCCCCTTTAAAAAAGTTCGGGGGAAGTCTGTCTCGATACACTGCGGGACACTCTACCACCTGGCGAGGTTTGTGTTGCAATGGTTCTTGATTCACAAACGTAGTAGCATCACTGGTGGGCGGAAGAACATTCTTGTAACCACAGAAGGATCACAGTCCGTGATATATATATATATATATATATATATATATATATATATATATTATATTATATATATAATATATATATAATATATATATATATATATATATATATTATAATATATAATTATATATATTGTCGCTGTCTCCGCGTCGGAGGTAAGCGCAAGAAAATAGACAAAGAAATGCCCAACCCCCCCTCCCCACATGTATTACATACGTCCAAAACAGCAAATAACATACCTAACACTTCCATGGTTTACCCCAGACGCTTACATGCCTTGCTTCAATCCACTGACACACGTCAACCCCGGTATACCAAATCGCTCACATTCACTCTATTCTTGCCCTCCTTCACCTCCGCATGTCAGGCCCGATCACACAAAATCTTTTTCCACAATCCATCTTTCCACCTCCAATTTGGTCTCCCTCTTCTCCTTGTTCCCTCCACCTCCGACACATATATCCTCTTGGTCAATCTTTCCTCACTCATCCTCATCCTATATATATATATATATATATATATATATATATATATATATATATATATATATATATATATATATATATATATATATATATATATATATATATATATATATATATATATAATTAATAGAGATGCTCTGTGGAAGATACTAAGAATATATGGTGTGGGAGGCAAGTTGTTAGAGCAGTGAAAAGTTTTTATCGAGGATGTAAGGCATGTGTACGTGTTATAAGAGAGGAAAGTGATTGGTTCTCAGTGAATGTAGGTTTGCGGCAGGCGTGTGTGATGTCTCCATGGTTGTTTAATTTGTTTATGGTTGGGGTTATTAGAGATGTGAATCCAAGAGTTTTGGAAAGAGGGGCAAGTATGAAGTCTGTTGTGGAAGAAAGAGCTTGTGAAGTGAGTCAGTTGTTGTTCGCTGATGATACAGCGCCGATAGCTGATTTATGTGAGAAACTGCAGAAGCTGGTGACTGAGCTTGGTAAAGTGTGTGAAAGAAGAAAGTTAAAAGTAAATGTGAATAAGAGCAAGGTTATTAGGAACAGTAGGGTTGAGGGTCAAGTCAATTGGAAGGTTAGTTTGAATGGAGAAAAAATGGAGGAAGTAAAGTGTTTTAGATATCTGGGAGTGGATCTGGCAGCGGATGGAACCATGGAAGCGGAAGTGAATCATAGCGTGCGTGAGGGGGCGAAAATCCTGGGAGCCTTGAAGAATGTTTGGAAGTCGAGAACATTATATCGGAAAGCAAAAATTGGTACTTTTGAAGGAATAGTGGTTCCAACGATGTTGTATGGTAGCAAGGCGTGGGCTATGGATAGAGTTGTGCGCAGGAGGGTGGATGTGATGGAAATGAGATGTTGAGGACAATATGTGGTGTGAGGTGGTTTTATCGAGTAAGTAATGTATGGGTAAGAGAGATGTGTGAGAATAAAAAGAGTGTGGTTGAGAGAGCAGAAGAGGGTGTTTTGAAATGGTTTGGGCACATGGAGAGAATGACTGAGGAAAGATTGACCAAGAGGATATATGTGTCGGAGGTGGAGGGAACGAGGAGAAATGGGAGACCAAATTGAAGTTGGAAAGATGGAGTGAAAAAGATTTTGTGTGATCGGGGCCTGAATATGCAGGAGGGTGAAAGGCGGGCAAGGAATAGAGTGAATTGGATTGATATGGTATACCGGGGTCGACGTGCTGTCAATGGATTGGATCATGGCATGTGAAACGTCTGGGGTAAACCATGGAAAGTTCTGTAGGGCCTGGATATGGAAAGGGAGCTGTGGTTTCGGGCATTATTACATGACAGCTAGAGACTAAGTGTGAACGAATGGGGCCTTTGTTGTCTTTTCCTAGCGCTACCTCGCACACATGACGGGGGGTGTTATTCCATGTGTGGGGAGGTGGAGATGGGAATGAATAACAGCAGACAGTATGAAGTATATACATGTGCATATATGTATATGTCTGTGTGTGTATATATATGTGTACATTAAGATATATAAGTATGTATATTTGCGCGTGTGGACGTTTATGTATATACATGTGTGTGGGGGTGGGTTGGGCCATTTCTTTCATCTCTTTCCTTGCGCTACCTCGCAAACGCGGGAGACAGCGACAAAGGAAACTAGTAATGATAATATATATATATATATATATATATATATATATATATATATATATATATATATATATATATATATATATATATATATATATATTTTTTTTTTTTTTGCCGCTGTCTCCCGCGTTTGCGAGGTAGCGCAAGGAAACAGACGAAAGAAATGGCCCAACCCACCCCCATACACATGTATATACATACGTCCACACACGCAAAAATACATACCTACTCAGCTTTCCATGGTTTACCCCAGACGCTTCACATGCCTTGATTCAATCCACTGACAGCACGTCAACCCCGGCATACCACATCACTCCAATTCACTCTATTCCTTGCCCTCCTTTCACCCTCCTGCATGTTCAGGCCCCGATCACACAAAATCTTTTTCACTCCATCTCTCCACCTCCAATTTGGTCTCCCTCTTCTCCTCGTTCCCTCCACCTCCGACACATATATCCTCTTGGTCAATCTTTCCTCACTCATTCTCTCAATCTGCCCAAACCATTTCAAAACACCGTCTTCTGGTCTCTCAACCACGCTCTTTTTATTTCCACATATCTCTCTTACCCTTACGTTACTTACTCGATCAAACCACCTCACACCACACATTGTCCTCAAACATCTCATTTCCAGCACATCCATCCTCCTGCGCACAACTCTATCCATAGCCCACGCCTCGCAACCATACAACATTGTTGGAAGCACTATTCCTTCAAACATACCCATTTTTGCTTTTCGAGATAATGTTCTCGACTTCCACACATTCTTCAAGGCTCCCAGAATTTTCGCCCCCTCCCCCACCCTATGATCCACTTCCGCTTCCATGGTTCCATCCGCTGCCAGATCCACTCCCAGATATCTAAAACACTTCACTTCCTCCAGTTTTTCTCCATTCAAACTCACCTCCCAATTGACTTGACCCTCAACCCTACTGTACCTAATAATCTTGCTCTTATTCACATTTACTCTTAACTTTCTTCTTTCACACACTTTACCAAACTCAGTCACCAGCTTCTGCAGTTTCTCACATGAATCAGCCACCAGCGCTGTATCATCAGCGAACAACAACTGACTCACTTCCCAAGCTCTCTCATCCCCAACAGACTTCATACTTGCCCCTCTTTCCAAAACTCTTGCATCTACCTCCCTAACAACCCCATCCATAAACAAATTAAACAACCATGGAGACATCACACACCCCTGCCGCAAACCTACATTCACTGAGAACCAATCACTTTCCTCTCTTCCTACACGTACACATGCCTTACATCCTCGATAAAAACTTTTCACTGCTTCTAACAACTTGCCTCCCACACCATATATTCTTAATACCTTCCACAGAGCATCTCTATCAACTCTATCATATGCCTTCTCCAGATCCATAAATGCTACATACAAATCCATTTGCTTTTCTAAGCATTTCTCACATACATTCTTCAAAGCAAACACCTGATCAACACATCCTTTACCACTCCTGAAACCACACTGCTCTTCCCCAATCTGATGCTCTGTACATGCCTTCACCCTCTCAATCAATACCCTCCCATATAATATACCAGGAATACTCAACAAACTTATACCTCTGTAATTTGAGCACTCACTCTTATCCCCTTGCCTTTATACAATGGGTCTATGCACGCATTCCGCCAATCGTCAGGCACCTCACCATGAATCATAGATACATTAAAGAACCTTTCCAACTAGTCAATAATATAATCACCCCCTTTTTCAATAAATTCCACTTCAGTACCATCCAAACCTGCTGCCTTGCCGGCTTTCATCAAACGAAAAGCTTTTACTACCTCGTTTTACCAAATCATTTTCCTTAACCCTTTCACTTTGCACACCACCTCGACCAAAACACCATATATCTGCCACTCTATCATCAAACACATTCAACAAACCTTCAAAATACTCACTCCATCTCCTTCTTACATCACCACTACTTGTTATCACCTCCCCATTAGCCCCCTTCACTGAAGTTCCCATTTGCTCTCTTGTCTTACGCACTTTATTTACCTCCTTTCATAACATCTTTTTATTCTCCCTAAAATTTAATGATACTCTCTCAACCCAACTCTCATTTGCCCTCTTTTTCATCTTTTGCACCTTTCTCTTGACCTCCTGTCATTTTCTTTTATACATCTCTCACTCATTTGCATTTTTCCCCGCAAAAATCGTGCAAATGCCTCTCTCTTCTCTTTCACTATTAATTTTACTTCTTCATCCCACTACTCACTACCCTTTCTGTTTCTATTTCCTTGCGCTACCTTGCAAACTCGCTAGACAGCGAAAAAGCAAAATAAATAAATAAATAAACAAATATTCATTCATAAATATATATGTGTGTGCGAGTGTGTGTGTGTGTGTTATATTATTCTTTGTCTGTATATCAAGCGTTAGCTAGGTAGTGCAAGGAAACAGACGAAAGAATTGTCCAACCCACCCACATACACATGTATATACATAAACGCCCACACAGTCACGTATACTTACGTATACTTTTCAGCTTATATCTACATATACATACACAGATATATATATATATATATATATATATATATATATATATATATATATATATATATATATATATATATATATATATATATATATGTACATATATGAGATGGTACGACACTCTCCCCGCATGTGCGCGAGGTAGCCCAAGGAAAAGAACAAAGTCCACATTCGTTCACACTTAGTCTTTAGGATTCATGTGTAATGCATCGAAACCACAGCTCCCTTTCCACGATCAGGCCCCACAAAACTTTGCATGGTTTACTCCTGACGCTATATATGCCCTGGTTCAATCCATTGACAGCACATCGTCCCCGGTATACTACATTGTTTCAATTCACCCGATTCCTTGCACGCCTTTCATCCTCCTGTATGTTCAGGCCACTTCTTCCTTTCACATCCAATTTGGTGTCTCACTTCTTCTCCATCCCTCCACCTCTGACATATGTATCCTCTTTGACTATATTTCCTCACTCACCCTCTGTATGTGGCCAAAACATTTCAATACACCTTCTTCTGCTCTCTCAACCAAACTCTTTTCACTACCACACATCTCTCTTACACTTTCATTATTTACTCGATGAAACGACCTCACATCACATATTGTCCTCAAACATTTAATTTCCAAGAGATCCAGCCTCCTCCATACAACTCTATCTATAGCCTTTGCCCTACAATCATACAACATTGTTGGAACCGCTATTCCTTCAAACATACCTATTTTTGATTTGTGAGATATCATTCTCATCTTCCAAACATTATTCAAAGCTCCCAGAACCTTTGCCGCCTCTCCCGCCTTGTGTCTTACTTTCTTTTCCATGGTTCCATATATTTGAACACTGACCTCTATCCCCTTTGCTTTTGTACACTGGTACTATGCATGAATTCCGCCAATCCTCAGGCACTTCACCATGATCCATACATATCCTTACCAACCAATCAACAGCACAGTCACCCCTTTTTTAATGAATTCCACTGCAATACCATCCAAACCCGCCGATTGCCGGCTTTCATCATCTGAAAAGGTCTCACTAATTTTTCTCTTTTTACCAAGCCATTCTCCTTGGCCCTCTCATTTTGGATATCACCCCGACTAAAACACCCTATATGTACCACTCTCTCATGAAACAAATTGAACAAACTTTCAAAATATTCGTTTCATCTCCTCACTTCATCACTACTTGTTATTACTTCCCCTTTAACTCCCTTCTCCGATGGTCACATTTGTTCTCTTGTCTTACGCACTTTATCTACCTCCTTCGAAAACATCTTTTTATTCTCCCTAAAATTTAATGATACCCTTTCACCCCAATTCTCGTGTGTCCTCTTTTTCACCAGTTGTACTTTTCTTTTGACTTCCTGCCGCTTTCTCTTCCAGTCGTTTGTACTACTTCCCTACAAATATCGTCAAACGCCTCTCTCTTCCCTTTCACTAACAATATTACTTCTTTATCCCACAACTCACTATCCTTTCTAATCTGCCCACCTCCCACCTTTCTCATTCCATGTGCATCTTTTGCGCAAGCCATTACTGATTCCCTAAATATATCATCCCTCCCCCCACTCCCCTTGTGTTCTTTGCTCTCACCTTTTCCATTCTGCACTCAGTCTTTCCTGGTACTTCCTCACACAATTCTCCTTCCCAAGCTCACTTACTCTCACCACTTTCTTCACCCCAACATTCTCTCTTATTTTCTGAAAACTTCTACAAATCTTCACCTTCGCCTCCACAACATAGCGATTAAACATCCCTCTAGCTGCCTCTCTTAGGCCATTAGCATCCAAAGTCTCTGTTATACACACTTATCAATTAACACGTAATCTAATAACGACCTTTGGCCATCTTTTCTACTTATGTATATCTCTCTTTTTATACCAGGTATTCCCAAACACCAGTCCTTTCGCAGCACACAAATCTACAAGCTCTTCACCATTTCCATTTATAACACTGAACACCCAATGTACATCAATTATACCCTGCTTTGCATTTACTTAACCCATCACTATGACCTGGTCTCGTGCAGCAATGATGCTAACACATTCACTCAGCTGCTCCCAAAACACCTGCCTCTCATGATCTTTCTTTTCAAGACTAGGTGCATAGCCACCAATAATCACCCATCTCTCTCCATTCACTTTCAATTTAGCCCATATCAATCTAGAATTTACTTACTTTCCCCGTATCACATGCTCCCATAACTCTTGTGTGCGTCTGTGTCTGAGTCTGTGTCTGTGTGTCTCTGCAGCGATGTGGTTGTATTATCATTCTAAAAAAACATTTCTCTCCTTACAGAATCTTCTCCCTGACCGAGGCCGGATTGTTTGACCATTTCTTTAAAGACAGCGTCCCAAACACTTCTTACTGTGCTTACTCTCCCTCCAAGATAACAGTCAGCACATCTCTCGCT
This sequence comes from Panulirus ornatus, assembly GCF_036320965.1. Classification (NCBI taxonomy): domain Eukaryota; kingdom Metazoa; phylum Arthropoda; class Malacostraca; order Decapoda; family Palinuridae; genus Panulirus; species Panulirus ornatus. The sequence continues at coordinate 15,952,392 of NC_092269.1, forward strand.
TTAAGTAACCTCTGGGTAAGGGATATGTTTATCTTTCTTGTCAATATTCCCCTATGATAATATTATCTACATTACTGTGGATACTTTGCAGACTGAAGTAGAGTAAACTTATTTTCTGGAAATTGATCTGTCTATCTGTAGTACCTGGTAAAATGTCTGTGGCTTAAACCTTCTTTCTGTATTTTTAGCAGCTAGGATTCCATATGGATTATATCTTTTGGTGCTTCATAACTTACACTTGGCTGACTTAAAGTACAGAAACCAGGTGTGCATGGATTAGATATCAGTCTCTTCATTGACGAACTGGATTACCGTAACATTATGATCTTAAGTCTACTTTCTTTCTTCAACATTTCAGGGGATTTTCGTAATTCTGCTCAGTGGTCACAGTTGCAGTCTACTGGTATTCTGTCTGGAGGCCATCAGCAAACCTCTCTCTCAGTCCTTCAGCTTATTTGCAAATGATCCGTGGCGACTCTGATCCATTATTTATGAGAAAATACTGAACTAAAACTGGACGTGAAAGAAAAGTTGAAACAATAATATGGAGAGAGAAGACCTTTAACTCCTTCATCCCTGGGGAGATTAAGTGTAGAATGGCAAAGGGTGAGAGAAAATGAGGTGTGGGGAGTGGGTGAGGAATGGGAGGTATTTAGGGAAGAAGAGATGGCTTGTGCAACAGGTGCATTTAGCATGAGAAAGGTAGGCAGATTAGAAAGGTTAATGAGAAGTAGGATAAAGAAGTAAAGTTGTTACTGAAAGAGAAAAGAGAGAAGTTTGGACGATACTCACAAGGAAGTAGCGCAAATGGCTGGAAGATGTAAAAAAGAAATCGGGAGGCCAAGAGTAAAGTGTAAGAGTTGAAAAAGAGGGCAAATGAGAGTTAAGGTGAGAGAGAGTTTTATTAAGATTTTAGGAGAATAGAAAGACGCTTTGGAAAGAGGTGAATAGCCTGCGTAAGGCAAGACAACAAATGGGAACATCGGTGAAGGGGCAAGGGGGAAGTGATAACAGGTAGTAACGAAGTGAAAAGGAGATGGAGTGATTATTTTGAAGGTCTTTTGAATGTATTTGATGATAGAGTGGCAGATGTTTTGGAAGGAGATAAATAACGTGCGAAAGACAAGTGAAAAAATGGTAGCATCGGTGAAGTGACAAGGGGGAAGTGAAAACAGGTAGGGAAGAAGTGAAAAGATAAAGTGAGTATTTTGAAGGTTAGTTGAACGTGTTTGATGATAGTGGGGCAGATGTAGGGTGTTTTGATGAAGTGCCTGAAAACTGACGGAATGCATTCAAAGTGCCACCGTATAAAGGCAAAGTTGATAAAGGTGAGTGCTCAGACTACAGAGACATACGTTTCTTGAGAATTCCCTCAAAATTGTAAGGGAGGGTATTGAGTTATAGGGTGAAGGCATGTACAGATCATCAGATTGGGGAAGAGCAGTGTGGTTTCAGAAGTGGAAAAGGGTGTGAGGATTAAGTGTCTGCTTTGAAGAATCTGTGTAAAAAAAAATGTTTAGAAAAACAGAAGGATTTGTATGTGTTGATTATGGATCGGAAGAAGGCATATTATAGGACTGATAGAGATGCTTTGTAGGTCTTAAGAATATATGGCGTGAGAGGTAAGCTCCTAGAAGTAGTGAAAAGTTTTTACCCAGTGAAGCTCGGTCTGCGGCAAGTGTGTATGATGTCCCCATAGTTGTTTAATTTGTTTATGGATGGGATGGTTAGGAAGGTGAAACAAAAGAGTTTTGGAGAGAAGGGCAAGTATGCAGTCTCTTGGGGATGAGAGGGCCTGGGAAGTGAGTCAGTTGTTGTTCGCCGATGATACAGATTTGATTGCTGATTAGAGGGAGAAACTGCAGAAGTTGGTGACTGAGTTTGGAAATATGTGTGAAAGGTGAAAGTTGAGAGTAAATCTAAATAATTGCAAGTTTATAAGGTTCAGTAGGGTTGAGAGTCGGGTTGATTTGGATGTAAGGTTGAATGGAGAAAAAGTGGAGAAAATGAAGTGCTTTAGGTGTCTAGGAGTGGACCTAGCACCGGATGGAGCAATGGGGGCGGAAGTGAATCACAGGAAGGGCAGGAGGTGAAAGTTCTTGGAGCGATGAGGAATGTGTGGAAAGAGAGAACGTTATCTAGGAGACCAAAATGGGTATATTTGAAGGAATAGTAGTTTCAACAGTAATACATGGTTGAGAGGCATCGGCTATAGATAAGGTTATGCGGAAGAGGTTGTATCTGTTAGAAATGAAATGTCTGAGGACAATATGGAGTTTGAGGTAGTTTCATTGAGGAAGTGATAAAAGGGTAAAGGATATGCGTGGAAATAAAATGTGGTTAAGAGAGCAGAAGAGATTGTATTGAAGAGATTTGGATATGTGGAGAGAATGAGTGAGAAAAGATTGATATAGAAGATATTTGTGTCAAAGGTGGGAGGAACGAGGAGAAGCGGGAGACCAAATTGGAGGCGGAAGGATAGAGTGAAAAAGATTTTGAGCGATCGGGGACAGAACATGCAGCAGGGTGAAAGGCGAGCAAGGAATAGTGAATTGGAACAATGTGGTATACCGGGGTCGACGTGCTGTCTATGGATTTAACCAAGAAATGTGAAACGTCTGGGATAGACCATGGAAAACTCTGTGGGCCCTGGATGTGGATAAGATGTGAACTTGGCGCATTACACATGACAGCACCGAAACCACAGCTGCAGCCAGGCCCCACAAAACTTCCCATGATTTACCACAGACGCTTCACAAGCCCTTGTTCAACCCATTGACAACACGTAAACCCCGGTATGACAAATCATTCCAATTCACTCTATTCCTTGCACGCATTTCAACTTCCTGCATGTTCAGGCCCCGATCACTCAAAATCTTTTTCACTCCACCTTTCCACCTCCAATTTTGTCTCCCACTTCTCCACGTTTCCTCTACTTCTGACACATATACCCTCTTAGTCAATGTTTCCTAATTCATTCTCTCCATGTGACCAAACTATTTCACAGCACCCTCTTTTCCTCATTCAACCATACTCTTTTTATGACCACACATCTCTCTTACCCTTTCATTACTTACTTGAAACCACCTCACACAACATATTCACCTCAAACATCTCATTTCCAGCACATGCACCCTCCACCGCCCAACTCTATCTATAGCCCACGCCTCGCAACCATATAACATTGTTGGAACCACAATTCCTTCAAACATACCCATTTTTGCTTTCCAAGATAATGTTCTCGATTTCCACACATTTCTCAACGCTCCCAGAACTTTGGCTCCCACCCCCACCCTATGATTCACTTCCGCTATCATGGTTCCATCCGCTGCCAAATCCACTCCCAGATATCTAAAACACTTCACTTCTCCAGTTTTTCCTCATTCAAACTTACCTCCCAGTTGAATTGTCCCTCAACCCTACTGTACTTAATAACCTTTCTTTTATTGACATTTACTCTCAGCCTTCTTCTTTAACACACTTTACAAAATTCAGTCACCAGCTTCTGCAGTTTCTTACACGAATCATCCACCACAGCTGTATCATCAGCGAACATCAACTGACTCACTTCCCAAGGTCTCTCATCTACAACAGACTGCATACTTGCCCCTCTTTCCAAAACTCTTGCATTCACCTACCTACGAACCCCATCCATAAACAAATTAAACAACTATGGAAACATTACGCACCTCTGCCGCAAACCTACATTCACTGAGAACAAATCACACTCCTCTCTTCCTACTCGTACATACTTGATAAAACTTTTCACTGCTTATAACAACTTGCCTCCCACACCATATATTCTTTATACCTTCCAGAGAGCATCTCTATCAACTGGATCGATGTAGTATACCGGGGTTGACGTGCTGTCAGTGGATTGAACCAGGGCATGTGAAGCGTCTGGGGTAAACCATGGAAAGTTGTGTGGGGTCTGGATGTGGAAAAGGAGCTGTGGTTTCGGGCATTATTGCATGACAGCTAGAGACTAAGTGTGAACGAATGGGGCCTTTGTCTTTTCCTAGCGCTACCTCGCACACATGAGGGGGGGGGGGATGGTATTCCATGTGTGGCGAGGTGGCGATGGGAATGAATAATGGTAGACAGTGTGAATTGTGTGCATGAGTATATATGTATGTGTCTGTGTGTGTATATATATGTGTACATTGAGATGTATAGGTATGTATATTTGCGTGTGTGGACGTGTATGTATATACATGTGTATGGGGGTGGGTTGGGCCATTTCTTTCGTCTGTTTCCTTGCGCTACTTCGCAAACGCGGGAGACAGCGACAAAGCAAAATAAGAAAAAAAGAAAATATATATATATATATATATATATATATATATATATATATATATATATATATATATATATATATATATATATATATATATGTATATATATATATATATGTATATATATATGTATATATATATATATATATATATATATATATATATATATATATATATATATATATATATATATATATATATATATATATATATATATTCCTATGAATCCACGGGGAAAATGAAACACGATAAGTTCCCAAGTGCACTTTCGTGTAATAATCACATCATTAGGGGAGACACAAGAGAGATGTATACGTCAGTTGATATACATCGAAGAGACGAAGCTAGGACGCCATTTGGTAAACATGTGATTGTCCAAAACATACAACGAGCGTTCATAAACTTATCATTTTACAAATCTTATCAACAATAAAGCTATCTAATTTGTACAGACTATAACTAATATTAAGATTATAATTATTTGTGTATTCATTAATAGAAGATTCAATGATATTTCTCTTGCTAATAGAGTTAGAGTTGACAACTGAGATGGCGTTACTCCAGTCAATACAATGATCATAGTTTTTAGCATGATTAAACAAGGCATTTGATTCTTCTCCCGTTGTTATACTATATTTATGTTGCTTAAGTCTAACAGAAAGATCCTTACGAGTCTGACCAACATAAAATTTATCACAGTTTCCACAAGGAACTTTATAGATGCAACCAAGAGAATTTTCTGGTGAATTCCCGATAAAGATATTCTTTATAGTATTATTGTTGCTAAAGGCAAAATTTGCATTAAAGGATTTCAGCAACATGGGAAGCAAAGTGAAATTATTATTAAAAGGGAGAACTAAAAGGTTCTTTGTGTCAATGAAAGGTTTGGGCTCAACTCTGTAAAATGATTTCTTTGCTAACTTACGGGATTTATCAATGAAAGATCTAGGGTACTTTAACTTAGATCAATAGAATATATCTTCTCAAACTCATCATCCATAAACTCTGCACTGCAAATACGTAATGCCCTTAGGAACATAGATTGAAATGATGATAATTTAACTCTGCCATGTTCAGATGAGTAATAATGGATATATGAGCATACATTGGTGGGTTTTCTTTATATGCTAAACTTAAACTTGTTTCCTTGTCTATGGATCATGCAATCTAAAAATGGTAACATATCATCATTTTCATTTTCTACAGTAAATTTGATGGAAGGTACTAAATTGTTAAGTAAGGGGAGAAATATTTGTAAATTTTCATTTGTTGACCAAACACAAAGAACATCATCTACATACCTAAACCAAATTGCATTAGAAGGTAAGATATCCTTTAGTAATTTTGTTTCAAAAAATTCCATATAAAGATTAATTAGTACAGGTTAAAGAGGGTTACCCACTGCCATACCAAATTTTTGAGCATAATAATCTCCATTAAATTGAAATACAGTCTTCTATAAACAATTTTGTCAGTTCAATGAAATTAGACTTTGAAAGAGGTAAATGAATATCATCCAAGACATCAAATATATATTCTAAAAGGTCATCAACTGGAACTTTAGTGAAAAGTGAGGAAACATCAAAGCTAACTAGTTTGAAATCAAAATTAATATTGATATTGTTTAGCTTGTTGACTAAATCTACATTGTTCACGATTTCAGAATTTGATACCTTACCCACTAAGAGGCTTAATAAGGAAATTAACCATTTTGATAACTTATAGGTGATGGAGCCTACTGAACTCACTATAGGTCTTGCTGGAAAATTTTGTTAATGTGTTTTGATAAGTCCATACATATATGGCAATGGAGGGGACAAAGATGACAAACTTTTGATAAGAGAAATGTTACCTTTCAACAACAACATTATTTCTTTATTGAAGTGAGAATTGACTGCCTCTAAGGGATTTTTACTAAGTTTAGAATATGTTGTGTTATCAATTAGAAGATCATTCATTTGAGCTAAATAGTTACTTTTGTCTAAAATCACAACAGTGTTAGCCTTATCTGCTTTAGTAATATGTATATCTTTGTCTTTTTTAAGGCGTTAATATCTCTTATGAATCTTTTAGGACAATTAGCTTCCACTGGTTTTGACAAACTGGCATACAGTAAACCCTTGCAAATATTAATATCATCATTACTTAAATTAGTGTATTTTTCTAGATTACAAAAAGACTTTGTGACATCAACACAGCTGGCTTCTCTGTTAGAGCACACAAAACTTAAACCATAGCCTAATGCACACAAGGAATCATTATCTAGTTGTTTATTTATTAGACAGGTTTACCACAAAAGATGGGTTTGTGTTCTTGGTCCAGTCGCTGTTTTCAAGAAGAAGGTTCAACTTACGATTTAATGACAGTTGTATCCTATAGCCTTCTTTCCTTAATTCATCATAGCAATAGTCCAACATCCAGTTCTTCCAGTGTGTCGGTATTGTCATTTGAAAGGCACGTTGATGACCT
>NC_092269.1:15964155-15974841 GCF_036320965.1 Panulirus ornatus
GAGTGATTGGTTCTCAGTGAATGTAGGTTTGCGGCAGGGGTGTGTGATGTCTCCATGGTTGTTTAATTTGTTTATGGATGGGGTTGTTAGTGAGGTGAATGCAAGAGTTTTGGAAAGAGTGGCAAGTATGAAGTCTGTTGGGGATGAGAGAGCTTGGGAAGTGAGTCAGTTGTTGTTCGCTGATTATACACCGCTGGTGGCTGATTCATGTGAGAAACTGCAGAAGCTGGTGACTGAGTTTGGTAAAGTGTGTGAAAGAGGAAAGTTAAGAGTAAATGTGAATAAGACCAAGGTTATTATGTACAGTAGGGTTGAGGGTCAAGTCAAGTGGGAGGTAAGTTTGAATGGAGAAAAACTGGAGGAAGTAAAGTGTTTTAGATATCTGGGAGTGGATCTGGCAGCGGATGGAACCATGGAAGCGGAAGTGGATCATAGGGTGGGGGAGGGGGCGAAAATTCTGGGGGCCTTGAAGAATGTGTGGAAGTCGAGAACATTATCTCGGAAAGCAAAAATTGGTATGTTTCAAGGAATAGTGGTTCCAACAATGTTGTATGGTTGCGAGGCGTGGGCTATGGATAGAGTTGTGGGCAGGAGAATGGATGTGCTAGAAATGAGATGTTTGAGGACAATGTGGGGTGTTAGGTGGTTTGATCGAGTAAGTAACGTAAGGGTAAGAGAGATGTGTGGAAATAAAAAGAGCATGGTTGAGAGAGCAGAAGAGGGTGTTTTGAAATGGTTTGGGCACATGGAGAGAATAAGTGAGGAAAGATTGACCAAGAGGATATATGTGTCGGAGGTGGAGGGAACGAGGAGAAGTGGGAGACCAAATTGGAGGTGGAAAGATGGAGTGAAAAAGATTTTGCGTTCACGCTCTCAATCAATACCCTCCCCTATAATTTACCAGCAATACTTAACAAACTTATACGTCTCTAATTTGAGCACTCACTCTTATCCCCTTTGCCTTTGTACAATGACACTATGCACGCATTCCGCCAATCCTCAGCCACCTCACCATGAGTCATACATACATTAAATAACCTCACCAACCAGTCAATAATACAGTCACCCCTTTTTTAATAAATTCCACTGCAATACCATCAAAATCTGCTGCCTTGCCGGCTTTCATCTTCTGCATAGCTTTTACTACCTCTTCTCTGTTTACCAAATCATTTTCCCTAACCCTCTCACTTTGCACACCACCTCTACCAAAATTCCCTATATCTGCCACTCTATCATCAAACACATTCAACAAACCTTCAAAATACTCATTCCATCTCCTTCTCACATCACCACTACTTGTTATCACCTCCACATTAGCACCCTTCACTGAAGTTCCCATTTGCTCCCTTGTCTTACGCAATTTATTTACCTCCTTCCAGAACATCTCTTTATTCTCCCTAAAATTTAATGATACTCTCTCAACTCCAACTCTCATTTGCCCTCTTTTTCACCTCTTGCACCTTTCTCTTGACCTCCTGTCTCTTTCTTTTATACATCTCCCACTCAATTGCATTTTTTCCCGGCAAAAATCATCCAAATGCCTCTCTCTTCTCTTTCACTAATAATCTTACTTCTTCATCCCACCACTCACTACCCATTCTAATCAACCCACCTCCCACTCTTCTCATGCCACAAGCATCTTTTGCGCAAGCCATCACTGATTCCCTAAATACATCCCATTCCTCCCCCACTCCCCTTACTTCCATTGTTCTCACATTTTTCCATTCTGTACTCAGTCTCTCCTGGTACTTCCTCACACAAGTCTCCTTCCCAAGCTCACTTACTCTCACCACCCTCTTCACCCCAATATTCATTCTTCTTTTCTGAAAACCCATACAAATCTTCACCTTAGCCTCCACAACATAATGATCAGACATCCCTCCAGTTGCACCTCTCAGCACATTAACATCCAAAAGTCTCTCTTTCGAGCGCCTGTCAATTAACACGTAATCCAATAACGCTCTCTGGCCATCTCTCCTACCTATATACGAATACTTATGTATATCTCGCTTTTTAAACCAGGTATTCCCAATCACCAGTCCTTTTTCAGCTCATAAATCTACAAACTCTTCACCATTTCCATCTACAACTCTGAACACCCTATGTATACCAATTATTCCCTCAACTGCCACAGTACTCACCTTTGCATTCAAATCATCCATCACTATAATCCGGTCTCGTGCATCAAAACCACTAACACACTCATTCAGCTGCTCCCAAAACACTTGCCTCTCATGATCTTTCTTTTCATGCCCAGGTGCATATGCACCAATAATCACCCATCTCTCTCCATCAACTTTCAGTTTTCCCCATATTAATCTAGAATTTACTTTCTTACATTCTATCACATACTCCAAAAACTCCTGTTTCAGGAGTACTGCTGCTCCTTCCCTGGCTCTTGTCCACTCACTAAACCCTGACTTTACTCCCAAGACATTCCCAAACCACTCTTCCCCTTTACCCTTAAGCTTCGTTTCACTCAGAGCCAAAACATCCAGGTTCCTTTCCTCAAACATTCTACCTATCTCTCCTTTTTTCACATCTTGGTTACATCCACACACATTTAGACACCACAGTCTGAGCCTTCGGGGAGGATGAGCACTCCCCGCGTGACTCCTTCTTCTGTTTCCCATTTTAGAAAGTTAAGAAAAATACAAGGAGGGGAGCATTTCTGGCCCCCCTCTCGAGTCCCCTCTAGTCGCCTTCTACGACACGCGAGGAATGCGTGGGAAGTATTCTTTCACCCCTATCCCCAGGGATAATATATATATATATATATATATATATATATATATATATATATATATATATATATATATATATATATATATATATATATATATATATATATATATATTTTTATTATACTTTGTCGCTGTCTCCCGTGTTTGCGAGGTAGCGCAAGGAAACAGACGAAAGAAATGGCCCAACCCCCCCCATACACATGTATATACATACGTCCACACACGCAAATATACATACCTACACAGCTTTCCATGGCTTACCCCAGACGCTTCACATGCCTTGATTCAATCCACTGACAGCACGTCAATCCCGGTATACCACATCGCTCCAATTCACTCTATTCCTTGCCCTCCTTTCACCCTCCTGCATGTTCAGGCCCCGATCACACAAAATCTTTTTCACTCTATCTTTCCACCTCCAATTTGGTCTCCCTCTTCTCCTTGTTCCCTCCACCTCCGACACATATATTCTCTTGGTCAATCTTTCCTTACTCATCCTCTCCATGTGCCCAAACCACTTCAAAACAACCTCTTCTGCTCTCTCAACCACGCTCTTTTTATTTCCACACATCTCTCTTACCCTTACGTTACTCACTCGATCAAACCACCTCACACCACACATTGTCCTCAAACATCTCATTTCCAGCACATCAATCCTCCTGCGCACAACTCTATCCATAGCCCACGCCTCGCAACCATACAACATTGTTGGAACCACTATTCCTTGAAACATACCCATTTTTGCTTTCCGAGATAATGTTCTCGACTTCCACACATTCTTCAAGGCCCCCAGAATTTTCGCCCCCTCCCCCACCCTATGATCCACTTCCGCTTCCATGGTTCCATCCGCTGACAGATCCACTCCCAGATATCTAAAACACTTCACTTCCTCCAGTTTTTCTACATTCAAACTCACCTCCCGATTGACTTGACCCTGAACCCTACTGTACCTAATAACCTTGCTCTTATTCATATTTACTCTTAACTTTCTTCTTCCACACACTTTACCAAACTCAGTCACCAGCTTCTGCAGTTTCTCACATACATAAGCACATATACACACACACACACATGTACATATATATACATATGAAAAATGTAAGAAATAATTTAGAAAACTGAAACTTCTAGCTTGAAATGAAATGAAAAAAAGGAATGTCACAGAATGGTTCAACCTCTGGCTATGGAAAGGGAAATGTAGAATCTATTTACACAAACGTCAATAGTAGTTTTCATCAGTTTAACCACTGTATCAATAAGCTTCAATGTCTAAGCTACATTTTTTCCAATTTCACTATTTTCTTGTCAAAGCACCATGTATGAGAACTATCACTCCATATATATATATATATATATATATATATATATATATATATATATATATATATATATATATATATATATATATATATATATATATATATATATATATGGAGTGATAGTTAGATATATATGGAGTGATAGATAGATAGATATATTTTATATACATATATATATATAAATATATATATATATATATATATATATATATATATATATATATATATATATATATATATATATATATATATATATATATATATATATATATATATATTTTTTTTTTTTTTTTTCATTTTTTTGCTTTGTCGTTGTCTCCCGCGTTTGCGAGGTAGCGCAATGAAACAGACGGAAGAAATGGCCCAACCCACCACCATACACATATATATATATATACGTCCATACACGCAAATATACATAACTACACAGCTTTCCATGGTTCACCCCAGACGCTTCACATTCCCTGATTCGATCCACTGACAGCCCGTCAACCCCGGTATACCACATCGATCCAATTCACTCTATTCCTTGCCCTCCTTTCACCCTCCTGCATGTTCAGGCCCCGATCACACAAAATCGTTTTCACTCGATTTTTCCACCTCCAATTTGGTCTCCCACTTCTCCTCGTTCCCTCCACCTCCGACACATATATCCTCTTGGTCTTCACCAATCTGATGCTCTGTACATGCCTTCACCCTCTCAATCAGTATCCTCCCATATAATTCACCAGGAATAATCAACAAACTTATACCTCTGTAATTTGAGCACTCACTCTTATCCCCTTTACCTTTGTACAATGGCACTATGCATGCATTGCGACAATCCTCAGGCACCTCACCATGAGTCATACATACATTAAATAACCTTACCAACCAGTCAACAATACAGTCACCCCCTTTTTTAATAAATTCCACTGCAATACCATCGAAACCTGCTGCCTTGCCGGCTTTCATCATCCGCAAAGCTTTTACTACCTCTTCTCTGTTTACCAAATCATTTTCCCTAACCCTCTCACTTTGTACACCACCTCGACCAAAACACTCTATATCTGCCACTCTATCATCAAACACATTCAACAAACCTTCAAAATAGTCACTCCATCTCCTTCTCACATCACCACTACTTGTTATCAACTCCCCATTAGCACCCTTCACTGAAGTTCCAATTTGCTCCCTTGTCTTACCCAATTTATTTACCTCCTTCCAGAACATCATTTTATTTTCCCTAAAATTTAATGATACTCTCTCACCCCAACTCTCATTTGCCCTCTTTTTCACCTCTTGCACCTTTCTCTTGACCCCTGTCTCTTTCTTTCATACATCTCCCACTCAATTGCATTTTTTCCCTGCAAAAATCGTCCAAATGCCTCTCTCTTCTCTTTCACTAATGATCTTAATTCTTCATCCCACCACTCACTACCCTTTCTAATCAACCCACCTCCCACTCTTCTCATGCTACAAGCATCTTTTGCGCAATCCATCACTGATTCCCTAAATACAAACAATTCCTCCCCCACTCCCCTTACTTCCATTGTTCTCACCTTTTTCCATTCTGTACTCAGTCTCTCCTGGTACTTCCTCAAACAAGTCTCCTTCCCAAGCTCACTTACTCTCACCACCCTCTTCACCCCAATATTCACTCTTCTTTTCTGAAAACCCATACAAATCTTCACCTTAGAATCCACAAGATAATGATCAGACATTCCTCCAGTTGCACCTCTCAGCACATTAACATCCAAAAGTCTCTCTTTCGCGCGCCTGTCAATTAACATTAAAAAAGGGGGTGACTGTATTATTGACTGGTTGGTAAGGTTATTTAACGTATGTATGACTCATGGTGAGGTGCCTGAGGATTGGCGGAATGCGTGCATAGTGCCTTTGTACAAAGGCAAAGGGGATAAGAGTGAGTGCTCAAATTACAGAGGTATAAGTTTGTTGAGTATTCCTGGTAAATTATATGGGAGGGTACTGATTGAGAGGGTGAAGGCATGTGCAGAGCATCAGATTGGGGAAGAGCAGTGTGGTTTCAGAAGTGGTATAGGATGTGTGGATCAGGTGTTTGCTTTGAAGAATGTATGTGAGAAATACTTAGAAAAGGATATGGATTTGTATGTAGCATTTATGGATCTGGAGAAGGCATATAATAGAGTGGATAGAGATGCTCTGTGGAAGGTATTAAGAATATATGGTGTGGGAGGCAAGTTGTTAGAAGCAGTGAAAAGTTTTTATCGAAGATATAAGGCATGTGTACGTGTAGGAAGAGAGGAAAGTGATTGGTTCTCAGTGAATGTAGGTTTGCGGCAGGGGTGTGTGATGTCTCCATGGTTGTTTAATTTGTTCATAGATGTGGTTGTTAGGGAGGTAAATGCAAGAGTTTTGGAAAGAGGGGCAAGTATAAGGTCCTTTGTGGATGAGAGAGCTTGGGAAGTGAGTCAATAGTTGTTCGTTGATTATACACCGCTGGTGGCTGATTCATGTGAGAAACTGCAGAAGCTGGTGACTGAGTTTGGTAAAGTGTTTGAAAGAAGAAAGTTAAGAGTAAATGTGAATAAGAGCAAGATTATTAGGTACAGTAGGGTTGAGGGTCAAGTCAATTAGGAGGTAAGTTTGAATGGAGAAAAACTGGAGGAAATAAAGTGTTTTAGATATCTGGGAGTGGATCTGGCAGCGGATGGAACCATGGAAGCGGAAGTAGATCATAGGGTGGGGGAGGGGGCAAAAATCCTGGGAGCCTTGAAGAATGTGTGGAAGTCGAGAACATTATCTCGGAAAGCAAAAATGGGTATGTTTCAAAGAATAGTGGTTCCAACAATGTTGTATGGTTGCGAGGCGTGGGCTATGGATAGAGTTGTAGGCAAGAGGATGGATGTGCTGGAAATGAGATGTTTGAGGATACTGTGTGGTATGAGGTGCTTTGATCGAGTAAGTAACGTAAGGGTAAGAGAGATGTGTGGAAATAAAAAGAGCGTGGTTGAGAGAGCAGAAGAGGGTGTTTTGAAATGGTTTGGGCACATGGAGAGAATGAGTGAGGAAAGATTGACCAAGAGGATATATGTGTCGGAGGTGGAGGGAACGAGGAGAAGTGGTAGAACAAATTGGAGGTGGAAAAATCGAGTGAAAACGATTTTGTGTGATCGGGGCCTGAACATGCAGGAGGGTGAAAGGCGGGCAAGGAATAGAGTGAATTGGATCGATGTGGTATACCGGGGTTGACGTGCTGTCAGTGGATTGAATCGGGGCATGTGAAGCGTTTGGGGTAAACCATGGAAAGCTGTGTAGGTATGTATATTTGCGTGTTTGGACGTGTATGTATATACATGTGTATGAGGGTGGGTTGGGGCATTTCTTTCGTCTGTTTCCTTGCGCTACCTCGCAAACGCGGGAGACAGCGAGAAAGCGAAAAAAAAAAAAATATATATATACATATATATATATATATATATATATATATATATATATATATATTTCCAGCCCCCCGCTCCCTCCCCTTTTAGTCGCCTTTTACGACACGAAGGGAATACGTGGGAAGTATTCTTAATCCCCTATCCCCTGGGATAATATATACTTATATATACTTATATATACTTACTCTCACCACTTTCTTCACCCCAACATTCTCTCTTATTTTCTAAAAACTTCGATAAATCTTCACCTTAGCCTCCACATTTGCACCTCTCAGCACATTAACATCTAAAAGTCTCTCTTTTGCGCGCGATTTAATTAACACGTAATGTAATAACGCTCTCTGGCCATCTCTCCTCCTTATATACGTATACTTATGTGTATCTCTTTTTGAACCAGGTATACCCAATCACCAGTCCTTTTTCAGCATATAAATCTACAGGCTGTTCACCATTCCATTTACAACACTAAACACACCATGTATACCAATTATTCCCTTAACTGCAACATTACTCACGTTTGCATTCAAAGCACACATTACTATAACCCGGTCTCGTGCATCAAAACTAATAACACGCTCACTCAGCTGCTCCCAAAACACTTGCCTCTCATGATCTTTCTTCTCATGCCTAGATGCATATGCACCAATAATAACCCTTCTCTTTCCATCCACTTTCAGTTTCACCCATATCAATCTAGAGTTTACTTTTCCACACTCTATCACATACTCCCACCACTCCTGTGTCAGGAGTTATGGTACTCCTTCCCTTGCTCTTGTCCTCTCACTAACCACTGACTTTACTCTAAAGACATTCCCAAACACTCTTTCCCTTTACCCTTGAGCTTCGTTTCACTCTGAGCCAAAACATTAGGTTCTTTTCTTCAAACATACTATCTCTCCTTTTTCTCATCTTGGTTACATCCACACACATTTAGAGACACCTATCTGATCCTTCGAGGAGGTTGAACACTCACCGCGTGACTCCTTCTTCTGTTTCCCCTTTTAGAAAGTTAAAATACACCCATAAATGCTCATATACATACATATACATATATTTACATATGTATATCAACAAATGCATATATATACTCATGTACGTATCCATACTTGCTTTCCTTAATCTATTCCTGGCGCGAACCCGCACCGTGGGAATCAGCAACGCTATCTCCTGTTTCAGCGAAGTAACTATATTCGTTCACACCCAGTCTTTAGCTGTCATGTGTAATGCACTGAAACCACAGCATCCTTTACACATCTAGGCCCAACAGACCTTTCCATCGTTTACCCTTTTCGCTTCACATGCCCTACTTGAATCCATTCAAAGCACATCGATCCCGGTATACCACATCGTTCCAATTCACTCTATTTCTTATATGTCTTTCATCCTTCTGTATACTCAGGCCCCGATTGCTCAAAATATTTTTCACTCCATCCTTCCACCACACGTTTGGTCTCCCGCTTCTCCTTGTTCCCTACACCTCAGACATATATATCTTCTTTTCAGTCTTTCCTCATTCCTTCCCTCCATGTGTCCAAGCCACACTCATTTTAATACCATACATCTCTCTTACCCTTTCATTATTTTTCAGATCAAGCCACCTCACACCACATATTGTCCTCAAACATTTCGTTTCTAACATATCCACCCTCCTCCGCACAGCCCTATCTATATCCCACTCCTCGCAACCATATAGATTGTTGGAATCACTATTCCTTCTAGCATATCTATATTTACTCTCCGAGATAACCTTCTTGCCTTCCACAAATTCTTCAAGGCTCCCAGAACCTTCGCCCCTCCCCCACCCTGTGAATCACCTCCTCTTCCATGGTAGCATCCACTGCTAAGTCCACTCACAGATATCTAAACTTACCTTCCAATTAACTTCTCTCTCAACCCTACTGAACCTAATAACCTCTTTTTCACATTTACTCTCAACTCTTTTCTTCCACACACTTTTACAAATTCAGTCACTAACTTCTGCAGTTTCTCATCCGAATCAGCCACCAGCGCTGTATTTTCAGCGAACAACCCCCAAGCCTTCTCATCTACAACAGACTGCATACTTGACCCTCTCTCCAAAACTCTTGCGTTCACCTCCATAACCAGCTCATCCATAAAGGTATTAAACAACCATAGCAATATAAGGCGCACCTGCCGCAAACCGATATTCACTGTGAACTAATCACTTTCCTCTCTTCCTACTAGTACACATGCCTTACATAATGTACTTAGTAACTTGCCTCCCACACCATATACTCTTAAAATCTTCCACAATGCATCTCTATCAACCCTATCATATGCCTTCTCCAGATCCATAAATGCTACTTAGAAATCCATCTGTTTTTCTAAATATTTCTCACATACATTCTTGAAAGCAAACACCTTATGCACACATCCTCTACCACTTCTGAAGCTACACTGCTTCTCCCCAATCTGATGCTCTGTACATTCCTTTAACCTCTCAATCAACACCCTCTCATAAAATTTCCCAGGAATCCTCAACAAACTTATGCCTCTGTAATTCGAACAGTCACCTTTATCCCCTTTGCCTTTGTACAATGGCACTATGCATGCATTCCGCCAATCCTCAGGCATTTCAACATGATTCATATTTACAATGAATATCTCTACCAACCAATCAACATCACAGTCATTCCTTTTTTTAATGAATTCCACTGCAATACCCTCCAAACCCGCTGCCTTGCCGGCTTTCATCTTCCGCAAAGCTTTCACTACCTCCTCTCTGACAATCTCAATTTGCATACCACCCCGACCAAAGCACCCTATATCTGACACTCTATCATCAAACACATTCAACAAACCTCCAAATACTCACACCATCTCCTTCTCACTTCATCACTACTTGTTATTACCTTCCCATTTGCCCCCTTCACCGATGTTCCCATTTGTTCTCTTGACTTACGCACTTTATTTACCTCCTTCCAAAACACCTTTTTATTTGCCTAGAATTTAATGATACTCTCTCACCTCTACTCTCATTTGCCCTCTTTTTCACCTCTTGCACCTTTCTCTTGACCTCCTGCCGCTTTCTTTTATACACCTCCAAGTCACTTGTACTATTTCCCTGCAAAATTCGTCAAAACGTCTCTCTTCTCTTTCACGAACAATCTTACGACTGTGTGTGTGTGTGAGTGTGTGTGTGAGTGTGTGTGTGTGTGTGTGTGTGTGTGTGTGTGTGTGTGTGTGTGTGTGTGTGTG
>NC_092269.1:15974941-15977441 GCF_036320965.1 Panulirus ornatus
ATGGAAAGCTGTGTAGGTATGTATATTTGCGTGTGTGGGCGTATGTATATACATGTGTATGGGGGTGGGTTGGGCCATTTCTTTCGTCAGTTTCCTTGGTCTACCTCGCAAACGCGGGAGACAGCGACAAAGCAAAAAAAAAAAAAAAAAAAAAAAAAAATATATATGTAGATACATTCAGCGTATATACAGCGTTTATATGCACTTTATTCGTATTCATATAACTCCGCGTTGTACCGTTAGGTTCGGTTAAATGCTATCTGCTGGCTATAAGCGTCTGTTGGAAATAACCGCTGTAGACTCCGTTGCTCAACAACGTGAGACATAGTTCGAGTACATAGTTTTCGAATAGTTATTTCCTATTAGCTAGGCCCATAGCCTAGAGGTAGCATTTCCGCCTGTTAGAAGTATGTATATA
The DNA here is from genome assembly GCF_036320965.1 of Panulirus ornatus. Lineage (NCBI taxonomy): Eukaryota > Metazoa > Arthropoda > Malacostraca > Decapoda > Palinuridae > Panulirus > Panulirus ornatus. The sequence goes on from NC_092269.1 coordinate 15,975,360, forward strand.
TATATATACATATATATATATATATATATATATATATATATATATATATATATATATATATACTGTTTCCCATTTTAGAAAGTTAATACAAGGAGGGGAGGATTTCCGGCCCCCCGCTCCCGTCCCATCTAGTCGCTTTCTACGACACGCGAGGAATACATGGGAAGTATTCTTTCACCCCTATCCCCAGGGATAATATACATATATATATATACACACACACACACACACATACACACACACACACACACACACACACGCACACACACACACACACACACACATACATATATATACATATGAAAAATGTAAGAAACAATTTAGAAAACAAACTTTTAGCTTGAAATGAATGAAAAAAATGAACGTCACATAATGGTTCAACCTCTGGCTATGGAAAAGGAAATGTACAATTTATTCACACAAACGTCAATAGCAGTTCTCATCAATTTCACCACTGAATCAATAAGCTTCAATGTCTAAGCTACATTTTTCTCCAACTTCACTATTTTCTTGTCAAAACACCATGCATGAAAACTATCATTCCAGTAACACAACTGTAAACATTTACTTCCCCTTTAAAAAGTTCTGGGGAAGTCTGTCTCGATACACTGCGGCGAGGCGACGCGACGCTGACACAATCATTGTCACAATATCACTTCTGCCTCCTTCCAAGCGTTGTTTCAGGGAATAATTCCGGGATGCTGAAGATATATATATATATATATATATATATATATATATATATATATATATATATATATATATATATATATATATATATATATATATATATGGATTTGTATGTAGCATTTATGGATCTGGAGAAGGCATATGATAGAGTTGATAGAGATGCTCTGTGGAAGGTATTAAGAATATATGGTGTGGGAGGACAAGTTGTTAGAAGCAGTGAAAAGTTTTTATCGAGGATGTAAGGCATGTGTACGTGTAGGAAGAGAGGAAAGTGATTGGTTCTCAGTGAATGTAGGTTTGCGGCAGGGGTGTGTGATGTCTCCATGGTTGTTTAATTTGTTTATGGATGGGGTTGTTAGGGAGGTGAATGCAAGAGTTTTGGAAAGAGGGGCAAGTATGAAGTCTGTTGGGGATGAGAGAGCTTGGGAAGTGAGTCAGTTGTTGTTCGCTGATGATACAGCGCTGGTGGCTGATTCATGTGAGAAACTGCAGAAGCTGGTGACTGAGTTTGGTAAAGTGTATGAAAGAAGAAAGTTAAGAGTAAATGTGAATAAGAGCAAGGTTATTAGGTACAGTAGGGTTGAGGGTCAAGTCAATTGGGAGGTGAGTTTGAAAGGAGAATAACTGGAGGAAGTGAAGTGTTTTAGATATCTGGGATTGGATCTGGCAGCGGATGGAACCATGGAAGCGGAAGTGGATCATAGGGTGGGGGAGGGGGCGAAAATTCTGGGAGCCTTGGAGAATGTGTGGAAGTCGAGAACATTATCTCGGAAAGCAAAAATGGCTATGTTTGAAGGAATAGTGGTTCCAACAATGTTGTATGGTTGCGAGGCGTGGGCTATGGATAGAGTTGTGCGCAGGAGGATGGATGTGCTGGAAATGAGATGTTTGAGGACAATGTGTGGTGTGAGGTGGTTTGATCGAGTAAGTAACGTCAGGGTAAGAGAGATGTGTGGAAATAAAAAGAGCTTCGTTGAGAGAGCAGAAGAGGGTGTTTTGAAATGGTTTGGGCACATGGAGAGAATGAGTGAGGAAAGATTGACCAAGAGGATATATGTGTCGGAGGTGGAGGGAACGAGGAGAAGAGGGAAACCAAATTGGATGTGGAAAGATGAAGTGAAAAAGATTTTGTGTGATCGGGGCCTGAACATGCAGTAGGGTGAAAGGAGGGCAAGGAATAGAGAGAACTGGAGCGATGTGGTATACCGGGGTTGACGTGCTGTCAGTGGATTGAATCAAGGCATGTGAAGCGTCTGGGGTAAACCATGGAAAGCTGTGTAGGTATGTATATTTGCGTGTGTGGGCGTATGTATATACATGTGTATGGGGGTGGGTTGGGCCATTTCTTTCGTCTGTTTCCTTGGTCTACCTCGCAAACGCGGGAGACAGCGA
>NC_092269.1:15979941-15997441 GCF_036320965.1 Panulirus ornatus
GTTCAAGTTTTCAGCTTTAAGGAGGAAGGAACTTCCTGCTTCCGTACACCCTGTCTCCTGGTTACCTGCGCCATCATCATTGGAAGGCAGCCCACCAAACGGGTATTGGATTACACCAAACTCACTATTCCATCTTTACTTGGGCTGGTTGCATCACCCATCACTACTCTCTGAGAACCTCCTTGAACTGTTTGTAAAGATCTATGGCCATCGATGTGTAACTAATTACATCAATTACTTGCCAAAGAATCGTAATAATTTGGCCATCACGTAATCATGTTCTCACAACCTGTAAGGTGAGATATTGTAATCATAATAATGATAAAAATCGGAGAATACAAAACAATATGTGAATGTTGTCAAGTGCACTCTCATGGACGTGCAAACTAGACACGAACACTGGTATCATATCTCGTTCCTGCTACAGTCTGTCTCATCGTAAATAATATAATGTCTTCAGATCCTGAGCGACGACATCTAACGTTAGTTGGTGAAAAACATACATGATGTTTTACTTTTGATCTAAAGAGTAACATATTAGGTGATTTTACCACAAGTATTTGTATCAAGATGAATACACATGCTACCAATTTGATAATAGTAAGAAACAGAACTGTACTGCAATTGATAAAATTTCTTCATATTTCAATTTGTATGATTCCATTCCTCCTTCCTCTACTGTGTTAAACACTGCAAGGTGGAATATAATGACTTCAAGCATGTACATAACAAAGATAAGATAATGTTCACCATCTTATTCCATCAAAATTAACAAAAATATTACCTGAAAAAATCAATGAAATTCCAGTAACACAAGCTATAGGATATTAAAATATGACAAATTAATATATATATATATATATATATATATATATATATATATATATATATATATATATATATATATATATATATATATATATATATATATATATATATATATATATATATATGCAAGAGTTTTGGAGGGAGGGGCGAGTATGAGGTCTGTTAGGGATGAGAGAGCTTGGGAGGTGAGTCAGTTGTTGTTAGCTGATGATACAGCGCTGGTGGCTGATTCATGTGAGAAACTGCAGAAGCTGGTGACTGAGTTTGGTAAAGTGTGTGAAAGAAGAAAGTTAAGAGTAAATGTGAATAAGAGCAAGATTATTAGGTACAGTAGGGTTGAGGGTCAAGTCAATTGGGAGGTGAGTTTGAATGGAGAAAAACTGGAGGAAGTAAAGTGTTTTAGATATCTGGGAGTGGATCTGGCAGCGGATGGAACCATGGAAGCGGAAGTGGATCACAGGATGGGGGAGGGGGCGAAAATTCTGGGAGCCTTGAAGAATGTGTTGAAGTCGAGAACATTATCTCGGAAAGCAAATATGGGTATGTTTGAAGGAATAGTGGTTCCAACAATGTTGTATGGTTGCGAGGCGTGGCCTATGGATAGAGTGGTGCGCAGGACGATGGATGTGCTGGAAATGAGATGTTTGAGGACAATGTGTGGTGTGAGGTGGTTTGATCGAGTAAGTAACGTAAGGGTAAGAGAGATGTGTGGAAATAAAAAGAGCGTGGTTGAAAGAGCAGAAGAGGGTGTTTTGAAGTGGTTTGGGCACATGGAGAGAATGAGTGAGGAAAGATTGACCAAGAGGATATATGTGTCGGAGGTGGAGGGAACGAGGAGAAGAGGGAGACCAAATTGGAGGTGGAAAGTGAGAGAGATTTTGTGTGATCGGGGCCTGAACATGCAGGAGGGTGAAAGGAGGGCAAGGAATAGAGTGAATTGGAGCGATGTGGTATACCGGGGTTGACGTGCTGTCAGTGGATTGAATCAGGGCATGTGAAGCGTCTGGGGTAAACAATGGAAAGCTGTGTAGGTATGTATATTTGCGTGTGTGGACGTATGTATGTACATGTGTATGGGGGTGGGTTGGGCCATTTTCTTTCGTCTGTTTCCTTGCGCTACCTCGCAAATGCGGGAGGCAGCGACAAAGAAAAAAAAAAAAATATATATATATATATGAATATATATATATATATATATATATATATGTATATATATATATATATATATATATATATATATATATATATATATATATATATATATATATATATATATATATATATATATATATATATATATATATATATATATATATATATATATATATATATATATTCGTATAATATTTTCCTTTGTCGCTGTCTCCCGCGTTTGCCTTGGTAGCGCAAGGAAACAGACGAAAGAAATGGCCCAACCCACCCCCATACACATGTATATACATACACGTACCCACAGGCAAATATACATACCCATACATCTCAATGTACACATATATATACACAAACAGACGTATACATATATACACATGCACACAATTCACACTGTCTAGCTTTAATCATTTCCACTGCCACCTCACCACACATAGAATAACATCCTCATCCCCCCTCATGTGTGCGAGGTAGCGCTAGGAAAAGACAACAAAGGCCCCATTCGTTCACACTCAGGCTCTAGCTATCATGCAATATTGCCCGAAACCTCAGCTCCCTTTCCAAATCCAGGCCCCACAGAACTTTCCATGGTTTACCCCAGACGCTTCACATGCCCTGATTCAATCCACTGACAGCACGTCAACCCCGGTATACCAAATCGATCCAATTCACTCTGTTCCTTCCATGCATTTCACCCTCCTGCATGTTCAGGCCCCGATCAATCAAAATATTTTTCACTCCATCTTTCCACCTCTAATTTGGTCTCCCACTTATCCTCGTTCCCTCCACCTCCGACATATATATCCTCTTGGTCAATCTTTTCTCACTCATTCTCTCCATGTGCCCAAACCATTTCAAAACACCCTATTCTGCTCTCTCACCTACGCTCTTCTTATTTCCACACATCTATCTTACCCTTACGTTACTTACTCGATCAAACCACCTCAACCCACATACTGTCCTCTTATTTCCAGCACTTCCACCCTCTTGCGCACAACTCTATCCATAGCCAAAGCCTCGCACCCATACAAAATTGTTGGAAACACTATTCCTTCAAACATAGCCATTTTTGCTTTCCGAGATAATGTTCTCGACTTCCACATATTCTTAAAGGCTCCCAGGATTTTCGCCCCCTCCCCCACCCTATGATCCACTTCCGCTTCCATGGTTCCATCCGCTGCTAGATCCACTCCCAGATATCTAAAACACTTTACTTCCTCCAGTTTTCTCCATTCAAACTTACCTCCCAATTGACTTGACCCTCAACCCTACTGTATCTAATAACCTTGCTCTTATTCACATTTACTCTTAACTTTCTTCTTTCACACACTTTACCAAACTCAGACACCAGCTTCTGCAGTTTCTCACATGAATCAGCCACCAGCGCTGTATCATCAGCGAACAACAACTGACTCACTTCCCAAGCTCTCTCATCCCCAACAGACTCCATCGTTGCCCCTCTTTCCAAAACTCTTGCATTCACCTCCCTAACAACCCCATCCATAAACAAATTAAACAACCATGGAGACATCACACACCCCTGCCGCAAACCTACATTCACTGAGAACCTATCACTTTCCTCTCTTCCTACACGTACACATGCCTTACATCCTCGATAAAAACTTTTCACTGCTTCTAACAACTTGCCTCCCACACCATATATTCTTAATACCTTCCACAGAGCATCTCTATCAACTCTATATATATATATATGTATATATATATATATATATATATATATATATATATATATATATATATATATATATATATATATATATATATATGTATATATATATGTATATATATATATATATATATATATATATATATATATATATATACATATATATATATATATATATATATATATATATATATATATATATATATATATATATATATATATATGTGCTGAGAGGTGCAACTGGAGGGATGTCTGATCATTATCTTGTGGAGGCTAAGGTGAAGATTAGTATGGGTTTTCAGAAAAGAGGAGTGAATGTTGGGGTGAAGAAGGTGGTGAGAGTAAGTGAGCTTGGGAAGGAGACCTGTGTGGGGAAGTACCAGGAGAGACTGTGTACAGAATGGAAAAAGGTGAGAACAATGGAAGTAAGGGGAGTCGGGGAGGAATGGGATGTATTTAGGGAATCAGTGATGGATTGCGCAAAAGATGCTTGTGGCATGAGAAGAGTGGGAGGTGGGCTGTTTAGAAAGGGTAGTGAGTGGTGGGATGAAGAAGTAAGAGTATTAGTGAAAGAGAAGAGAGAGGCATTTGGACGATTTTTGCAGGGAAAAAATGCAATTGAGTGGGAGAAGTATAAAAGAAAGAGACAGGAGGTCAAGAGAAAGGTGCAAGAGGTGAAAAAAAGGGCAAATGAGAGTTGGGGTGAGAGACTATCAGTAAATTTTAGGGAGAATAAAAAGATGTTCTGGAAGGAGGTAAATAGGGTGCGTAAGACAAGGGAGCAAATGGGAACTTCAGTGAAGGGCGTAAATGGGGAGGTGATAACAAGTAGCGGTGATGTGAGAAGGAGATGGAATGAGTATTTTGAAGGTTTGTTGAATGTGTCTGATGACAGAGTGGCAGATATAGGGTGTTTTGGTCGAGGTGGTGTGCAAAGTGAGAGGGTTAGGGAAAATGATTTGGTAAACAGAGAAGAGGTAGTAAAAGCTTTGCGGAAGATGAAAGCCGGCAAGGCAGCAGGTTTGGATGGTATTGCAGTGGAATTTATTAAGAAAGGGGGTGACTGTATTGTTGACTGGTTGGTAAGGTTATTTAATGTATGTATGACTCATGGTGAGGTGCCTGAGGATTGGCGGAATGCGTGCATAGTGCCATTGTACAAAGGCAAAGGGGAAAAGAGTGAGTGCTCAAATTACAGAGGTATAAGTTTGTTGAGTATTCCTGGTAAATTATATGGGGGGGTATTGATTGAGAGGGTGAAGGCATGTACAGAGCATCAGATTGGGGAAGAGCAGTGCGGTTTCAGAAGTGGTAGAGGATGTGTGGATCAGGTGTTTGCTTTGAAGAATGTATGTGAGAAGTACTTAGAAAAGCAAATGGATTTGTATGTAGCATTTATGGATCTGGAGAAGGCATATGATGATATATATATATATATATATATATATATATATATATATATATATATTTCTTTTTTCTTTTAAACTATTTGCCATTTCCCGCGTTAGCGAGGTAGCGTTAAGAACAGAGGACTGGGCCTTTTTTGGAATATACTCACCTGGCCCCCTCTGTTCCTTCTTTTGGAAAATTAAAAAAAAAAAATGAGAGGGGAGGATTTCCAGCCCCCCGCTCCCTCCCCTTTTAGTCGCCTTCTACGACACGCAGGGAATACGTGGGAAGTATTCTTAATCCCCTATCCCCACGGTTAATATATATACATATATATATATATATATATATATATATATATATATATATATATATATATGTATATATATATATATATATATATCGTCCAAATGAAAGAGAAACGAGAGGCATTTGGACGATTTCTGCAAGGAAAAAATGCAAATGAGTGGGAGAGGTATAAAAGAAAGAGGCAGGAGGTCAAGAGGAAGGTGCAAGTAGTGAAAAATAGGGAAATGGGAACTTCAGTGAAGGGAGCTAATGGGGAGATGATAACAAGTAGTGGTGATGTGAGAAGGAGATGGAGTGAGTATTTTGAAGGTTTGTTGAATGTGTTTGATGATAGAGTGGCAGATATAGGGTCTTTTGGTCGAGGTGGTGTGCAAAGTGAGAGGGTTAGGGAAAATGATTTGGTAAATAGAGAAGAGTTGTAAAAGCTTTACGGAAGATGAAAGCCGGTATGGCAGCAGGATTGGATGGTATTGCAGTGGAATTTGTTAGAAAAGGGGGTAACTGTATGGTTGACTGGTTGGTAAGGTTATTTAATGTATGTATGATTCATGGTGAGATGCCTGAGGATTGGCGGAATGGTTGCATAGTGCCATTGTACAAAGGCAAAGTTGATAAGAGTGAGTGCTCAAATTACAAAGGTATAAGTTTGTTGATATTCCTGGTAAATTGTATGAGAGGGTAATGATTGAGAGGGTGAAGGCATGTACAGAGCATAAGATTGGGGAAGAGCAGTGTGGTTTCAGAATTGGTAGAGGACGTGTGGATCAGTTGTTTGCGTTGAAGAATGTATGTGAGAAATACTTAGAAAAACAAATGAATTTGTATGTAGCATTTATGGATCTGGAGAAGGCATATGATAGCGTTGATAGAGATGCTCTGTGGAAGGATTTTAGAATATATGGTGTGAAAGGCAAGTTGTTAGAAGCAGTGAAAAGTTTTTATCGAGAATGTAAGGCATGTGTACGTGTAGGAAGAGAGGAAAGTGATTGGTTCTCAGTGAATGTAGGTTTGCGGCAGGGGTGTGTGATGTCTCCATGGTTGTTTAATTTGTTTATGGATGGGGCTGTTAGTGAGGTGAATGCAAAGAGTTTTGGAAAGATGGGCAAGTATGCAGTCCGTTCTTGATGAGAGAGCTTGGAAAGTGAGTCAGTTGTTGTTCGCTGATGATACAGCGCTGTTGGCTGATTCATGTAAGAAACTGCAGAAGCTGGTGACTGAGTTTGGTAAAGTGTGTGAAAGAAGAAAGTTAATAATAAATGTGAATAAGAGCAAGGTTATTAGGTACAGTAGTGTTGAGGGTCAAGTCAATTGGGAGATAAGTTTGAATGGAGAAAAACTGGAGGAAGTAAAGTGCTTTAGATATCTGGGAGTGGATCTGGCAGCGGATGGAACCATGGAAGCGGTTGTGAATCATAGGGTTGAAGAGGGGGCGAAAATTCTGGGAGCCTTGAAGAATGTTTGGAATTCGAGAACATTATCTCCGAAACCAAAAATGGGTATGTTTCAAGGAATAGTGGTTCCAACAATGTTGTATGGTTGCGAGGCGTCGGCTATGGATAGAGTTGTGCTCAGGAGGATGGATGTGCTGGAAATGAGATGTTTGAGGACAATATGTGGTTTGTGGTGGTTTGACCGAGTAAGTAATGTAAGGGTAAGATATATGTGTGGAAATGAAAAGAGTTTGGTTGATAGAGCAGAAGGGGGTGTTTTGAAATGGTTTGGTCACATGGAGAGAATGAGTGAGGAAAGATTGACCAAGAGGATATATGTGTCACAGGTTGAGGGAACGAGGAGAAGTGGGAGACCAAATTGGAGGTGGAAAGATGGAGAGAAAAAGATTTTGAGTGATCGGGGCTTGAACATGCAGGGTGGTGAAAGGCGTGCAAGGAATAGAGTGAATTGGAACGATATGGTACACCGGGGTCGACGTGCTGTCAGTGGATTGAACGAGGACATGTTTAGCATGTGGGGTAATCCATGGAAAGTTGTGTTGGGCATGGATGTAGAAAGGGAGCTGTGGTTTCGGTGCACTACTACATGACAGCTAGAGACTGAGTGTGAACGAATGGGGCCTTTGTTATCTTTTCCTAGCGCGACCTCACACACAAGAGGGGGGAGGGTGTTGTTATTCCATGTGTGGCGAGGTGGCGATGGGAACAAATAAAGGCAGACAGTATGAATTATGTGCATGTGTATATATGTATATGTCTGTGTGTATATATATGTGTACATTGAGATGTATAGGTATGTATCTTTGCTTGTGGGGACGTGTATGTATATACATGTGTATGTGGGCGGGTTGGGCCAATCTTTCGTCTGTCTCCTTGCGCTACCTCGCTTACGCGGGAGACAGCGACAAAGCAAAATGATAATAATAATAATAAATAAATATATATATATATATATATATATATATATATATATATATATATATATATATATATATATATATATATATATATATATATATATATATATATATATATATATATATATATATATATATATATATATACATATATATATATATATATATATATATATACCTCAACCGCTTCACATGGCCTGATTCAATCCATTGACAGCACTTCGACCCCGGCATACCACATCGATCCAATTCACTCTATTCCTTACCTTACTCTATTCCTTACTTTCACACTCCTGCATGTTCAGGCCCCGATAACACAAAATCTTTTTTCACTCCATCTGTCCAGCAACCAATTTGGTCTCCTACTTCTCCTCGTTCCCTCCACCTACGACACATATATTCTCTTGATCAATCTTTCCTAACTCATTCTCTCCATGTGCCCAAACCATTTCTGCTCTCTCACCCACGCCCTTTTTATTTCCACACATCCCTCTTAATAACCTTGCTCTTATTCACATTTACTCTTAACTTTCTTCTTTCACACACTTTACCAAACTCAGTTACCAGCTTCTGCATTTTCTCACACGAATCAGCCACCATCGCTGTATCATCAGCGAACAACAACTGACTCACTTCCCAAGCTCTCTCATCCAAAACAGAATGCATACTTGCCCCTCTTTCCAAAATTCTTGTATTCACTTCCCTAACAACACCATCCATAAACAAATTGAAACAACCATGGAGATATCACACACCCCAGCCGCAGACCTACATTCACTGAGAAACAATCACTTTCCTCTCTTCCGACACGTACACACGCCTTACATCCTCGATAAAAACTTTTCACTGCTTCCAACAACTTGCCTCCCACACCATATATTCTTAGTACCTTACACAGAGCATCTCTATCAACTCTATCATATGCCTTCTCCAGATCCATAAATGCTACAAACAAATCTATTTGCTTTTCTAAGTATTTCTCACATACATTCTTCAAAGCAAACACCTGATCCACTCATCCCCTACCACTTCTGAAATCACACTGCTCTTCCCCGATCTGATGCTCTGTACATGCCTTTACCCTCTCAATCAATACCCTCCCATATAATCTACCAGGAATAGTCAACAAACTTATACCTCTGTAATTTGAGCACTCACTCTTATCCCCTTTGCCTTTGTACAATGGCACTATATAAGTTTTCCGCCAATCCTCTGGCATCTCACCATGAATCATGCATATATTAAATAACCTTACCAACCAGTCAACAATACAGTCACCCCCCTTTTTCAATAAATTCCACTGCAATACCATCCAAACCTGGTGCCTTGCCGGCTTTAATCTTTCGCAAAGATTCTACTACCTCTTTTCTGTTTACCGTATCATTTTCCCTAACCCTCTCACTTTGCACACCACCACGACCAAAACACCCTATATCTGCCACTCTATCATCAAACACATTCAACAAACCTTCAAAATACTCACTCCATCTCCTTCTCACATCACCACTACTTGTTATCACCTCCCCATCAGCCCCCTTCACTGAAGTTCCCATTTGCTCCCTTGTCTTACGCACTATATTTATCTCCTTTCAAAACATCTTTTTATTCTCGATAAAATTTACTGATACTCTCTCACCCCAACTCTCTTTTTCACCTCTTGCATCTTCTCTTGACCTCCTGCCTCTTTCTTTTATACATCTCCCACTCATTTGCATTGTTTCCCTGCAAAAGTCGTCCAAATGCCCCTCTCTTGTCTTTCACTAATAATCTTACTTCTTCATCCCACCACTCACTACCATTTCTAATTAACCCACTTCTCACGCTCCTTATGCCACAAGCATCTTCTGCGGAAGCCATCACTGCTCCCCTAAATACATCCCATTCCTCCCCCACTCCCCTTACCACCTTTGTTCTCACCTTTTTCCATTCTGTATTCAGTCTCTCCTGGTACTTTCTCTTACAAGTCTCCTTCCCAAGCTCACTTAATCTCACCACTCTCTTCACCCGAACACTATCTCTTCATTCCTGAAAACCACTAAAAATCTTCACCTTCGCCTCCACAAGATAATTATCAAACATCCCTCGTGTTGCACCTCTCAACACATTAACATCCAAAAGTCTCTCTTTAGCGTGCCTATCAATTAAAATATCATCATTTCAATATTTGTTCCTTAGGGCATTTCGTATTTGCAGTCCGGAGTTTATTGATGATGAGTTTGAGAAGATATATTCTATTGTATCTGCGTTAAAGTATCCTAGATGTTTCATTGATAAATCCCTTAAGTTAGCAAAGAAATTATTTTATAGAGTTCAGCCCAAATCTCACATTGACACCAAAAATCTTTTAGTTCTCCCTTTTGATAATAATTTCACTTTGCTTCCCGTGTTGCTTAAATCCTTTAATGTAAATGTTGCCTTTAGCAACAATAATACTATAAACAATATCTTAATCAGGAATTCACCAGATACTTTTCTTGGTTGCATTTATAAAGTGCCTTGTGGAAACTGTGATAAATTTTATGTTGGTCAGACTGGTAAGGATCTTTCTATTAGACTTAAGCAACATAAATTTAGTATAAGAACGAGACAAGAATCAAATGCCTTGTTTGATCATGTTAAAAACTATGATCATTGTATTGAATGGAGTAACGCCATCTCAGTTATTAACTCTAACTCTATTTCCAAGAGAAACATCATTGAATCCTCTATCATTAAATAAGCAAAGAATTATAATTTCAATATTAGTGATGTTCCATACAAATTAAATGACTTTATTGTTGATAGGATTTGTAAAATAATAAGTTTATGAACGCTCGTTATATGTTTTGGACAATCATATGTTTACCAAATGGTGTCCTAGCTTCGTCTCTTTAATATATATCAAATGACTGTTATATTTCTCTCTTGTGTCTCCCCTGATAATGTGATTACTACGCGAAAGTGCACTTGCGAACTTTTCGTGTTTCATTTTCCCCATGGACTCATAGGAATATATATATATATATATATTTTTTTTGTCTCCCGCGTTTGCGAGGTATATATATATATACATATATATATATATATATATATATATATATATATATATATATATATATATATATATATATATATATATATGTATATATATATATATACATCTTTCTTTCAAACTATTCGCCATTTCCCGCGTTAGCAAGGTAGCGTTAAGAAAAGAGGACTGGGCCTCTGAGGGAATATCCACACCTGGCCCCCTCTCTGTTCTTTCTTTTGGAAAATTAAAAAAAAAAAAGAAAAAAAGAGGGGAGGATTTCCAGCCCCCCACTCCCTCCCGATTTAGTCGCCTTCTACGACACGCAGGGAATTTCTTCCCTATCCCCAGGGATAATATATATATATACATATATATATATATATATATATATATATATATATATATATATATATATATATATATATATATATATATATATATATATATATATATATATCTTTATATATTATCCCTGGGGATAGGGGAGAAAGAATACTTCCCACGTATTCCCTGCGTGTCGTAGAAGGCGACTAAAAGGGAAGGGAGCGGGAGGCTGGAAATCTTCCCGTCTCATTTTTTTTTTTTTTTTTTTTTTTTTTTTTAATTTTCCAAAGGAAGGAACAGAGAAGGGGGCCGGGTGAGGATGTTTCCTCAGAGGCCCAGTCCTCTGTTCTTAACACTACCTCGCTGAGGCGGGAAATGGCGAATAGTATGAAAAAAAAAAAAAAAAATCTTTATATATATATATATATATATATATATATATATATATATATATATATATATATATATATATATATATATATATATATATATATACATATATATATATACATAGTGGTTCCAACAATGTTGTATGGTTGCGAGGCGTGGGTTATGGATAGAGTTGTGCGCAGGAGGATGGATGTGCTGGAAATGAGATGTTTGAGGACAATGTGTGGTGTGAGGTGGTTTGAACGAGTGAGTAACGTAAGGGTAAGAGAGATGTGTGGAAATAAAAAGAGCGTGGTTGAGAGAGCAGGAGAGGGTATTTTGAAGTGGTTTGGTCACATGGAGAGAATGAGTGAGGAAAGATTGACCAAGAGGATATATGTGTCGGAGGTGGAGGGAACGAGGAGAAGAGGGAGACCAAATTGGAGGTGGAAAGATGGAGTGAAAAAGATTTTGTGTGATCGGGGCCTGAACATGCAGGAGGGTGAAAGGAGGGCAAGGAATAGAGTGAATTGGAGCGATGTGGTATACCGGGGTTGACGTGCTGTCAGTGGATTGAATCAAGGCATGTGAAGCATTTGGGTAAACCATGGAAAGTTGTGTAGGTATGTATATTTGCGTGTGTGGACGTATGTATATATATGTGTATGGGGGTTGGGCCATTTCTTTCGTCTGTTTCCATGCGCTACCTCGCAAACGCGGGAGACAGCGACAAAGTATATAAAAAAAAAAAAAATATATATATATATATACATATATATATATATATATATATATATATATATATATATATATATATATTTTTTTTTTTTTTTCACACGATTCGCCATTTCCCGCGTTAGCGAGGTAGCGTTAAGAACAGAGGGCTGAGCCTTTGAGGGAATATCCTCACTTAGCCCCCTTCTCTGTTCCTTCTTTTGGAAAATTAAAAACGAGAGGGGAGGATTTCCAGCCCCCCGCTCCCTTCCCTTTTAGTCGCCTTCTACGACACGCAGGGAATACGTGAGAAGTATTCTTTCTCCCCTATCCCCAGGGATAATATATATATATATATATATATATATATATATATATATATATATATATATATATATATATATATATATATATATATATATATATATATATATATATATATATATATATATATATATATATATATATATATATATATATATATATATATATGTATATACATATATGTGGAAGGTATTAAGAATATATGGTGTGGGAGGCAAGTTGTTAGAAGCAGTGAAAAGTTTTTATCGAGGATGTAAGGCATGTGTACGTGTAGGAAGAGAGGAAAGTGATTGGTTCTCAGTGAATGTAGGTTTGCGGCAGGGGTGTGTGATGTCTCCATGGTTGTTTAATTTGTTTATGGATGGGATTGTTAGGGAGGTGAATGCAAGAGTTTTGGAAAGAGGGGCAAGTATGAAGTCTGTTGGGGATGAGAGAGCTTGGGAAGTGAGTCAGTTGTTGTTCGCTGATGATACAGCGCTGGTGGCTGATTAATATGAGAAACTGCAGAAGCTGGTGACTGAGTTTGGTAAAGTGTGTGAAAGAAGAAAGTTAAGAGTAAATGTGAATAAGAGCAAGGTTATTAGGTACAGTAGGGTTGAGGGTCAAGTCAATTGGGAGGTGAGTTTGAATGGAGAAAAACTGGAGGAAGTAAAGTGTTTTAGATATCTGGGAGTGGATCTGGCAGCGGATGGAACCATGGAAGCGGAAGTGGATCATAGGATGGGGGAGGAGGCGAAAATACTCTGGGAGCCTTGAAGAATGTGTGGAAGTCGAGAACATTATCTCGGAAAGCAAAAATGGGTATGTTTGAAGGAATAGTGGTTCCAACAATGTTGTATGGTTGCGAGGCGTGGGCTATGGATAGAGTGGTGCGCAGGAGGATGGATGTGCTGGAAATGAGATGTTTGAGGACGATGTGTGGTGTGAGGTGGTTTGATCGAGTAAGTAACGTAAGGGTAAGAGAGATGTGTGGAAATAAAAAGAGAGTGGTTGAGAGAGCAGAAGAGGGTGTTTTGAAATGGTTTGGGCACATGGAGAGAATGAGTGAGGAAAGATTGACCAAGAGGATATATGTGTCGGAGGTGGAGGGAAACGAGGAGAAGAGGGAGACCAAATTGGAGGTGGAAAGATGGAGTGAAAAAGATTTTGTGTGATCGGGGCCTGAACATGCAGGAGGGTGAAAGGAGGGCAAGGAATAGATGGAATTGGCTCGATGTGGTATACTGGTGTTGACGTGCTGTCAGTGGGTTGAATCAGGGCATGTGAAGCGTCTGGGTTAAAACATAGAAAGGTGTGTAGGTATGTATATTTGCGTGTGTGGACGTATATATATACATGTGTATGGGGGGTGGGTTGGGCCATTTCTTTCGTCTGTTTCCTTGCGCTACTTCGCAAACGCGGGAGACAGCGACAAAGCAAAAAAAAAAAAAAAAAAAAAAAATATATGTATATATATATATATATATATATATATATATATATATATATATATATATATATATATATATATATATATATATATATATATATATATATATATATATATATATATATATATATATATGTATATATATATATATATATATATATATATATATATATATATATATATATATATATATATATATATATATATATATATATATATATATATATATATATATATATATATATGCACCTGGGCAGGAGAAGAAAGATCATGAGAGGAGCAGCTGAATGAGTGTGTTATTGGTTTTGATGCACGAGACCGGGTTATAGTGTTGGGTGATTTGAATGCAAAGGTGAGTAATGTGGCAGTTGAGGGAATAATTGGTATACATGGGGTGTTCAGTGTTGTAAATGGAAATGGTGAAGAGCTTGTAGATTTATGTGCTGAAAAAGGACTGATGATTGGGAATACCTGGTTTAAAAAGCGAGATATACATAAGTATACTTATGTAAGTAGGAGAGATGGCCAGAGAGCGTTATTGGATTACGTGTTAATTGACACGCGCGCGAAAGAGAGACTTTTGGATGTTAATGTGCTGAGAGGTGCAACTGAAGGGATGTCTGATCATTATCTTGTGGAGGCTAAGGTGAAGATTTGTATGGGTTTTCAGAAAAGAAGAGTGAATGTTGGGGTGAAGAGGGTGGTGAGAGTAAATGAGCTTGGGAAGGAGACTTGTGTGAGGAAGTACCAGGAGAGACTGAGTACAGAATGGAAAAAGGTGAGAACAATGGAAGTAAGGGGAGTGGGGGAGGAATGGGATGTATTTAGGGAATCAGTGATGGATTGCTCAAAAGATGCTTGTGGCATGAGAAGAATGGGAGGTGGGTTGATTAGAAAGGGTAGTGAGTGGTGGGATGAAGAAGTAAGAGTATTAGTGAAAGAGAAGAGAGAGGCATTTGGACGATTTTTGCAGGGAAAAAATGAAATTGAGTGGGAGACTTATAAAAGAAAGAGACAGGAGGTCAAGAGAAAGATGCAAGAGGTGAAAAAAACGGCAAATGAGAGTTGGGGTGAGAGAGTATCATTAAATTTTAGGGAGAATAAAAAGATGCTCTGGAAGGAGGTAAATAAAGTGCGTAAGACAAGGGAGCAAATGGGAACTTCAGTGAAGGGCGCAAATGGGGAGGTGATAACAAGTAGTGGTGATGTGAGAAGGAGATGGAGTGAGTATTTTGAAGGTTTGTTGAATGTGTTTGATGATAGAGTGGCAGATATAGGGTGTTTTGGTCGATGTGGTGTGCAAAGTGCGAGGGTTAGGGAAAATGAGTTGGTAAACAGAGAAGACGTAGTAAAAGCTTTGCGGAAGATGAAAGCCGGCAGGGCAGCAGGGTTGGATGGTATTGCAGTGGAATTTATTAAAAAAGGGGTGACTGTATTGTTGACTGGTTGGTAAGGTTATTTAATGTATGTATGACTCATGGTGAGGTGCCTGAGTATTGGCGGAATGCGTGCATAGTGCCATTGTACAAAGGCAAAAGGGATAAGAGTGAGTGCTCAAATTACAGAGGTATAAGTTTGTTGAGTATTCCTGGCAAATTATATGGGAGGGTATTGATTGAGAGGGTGAAGGCATGTACAGAGCATCAGATTGGGGAAGAGAAGTGTTGTTTCAGAAGTGGTAGAGGATGTGTGGATCAGGTGTTTGCTTTGAAGAATGTATGTGAGAAATACTTAGAAAAGCAAATGGATTTGTATGTAGCATTTATGAATCTGGAGAAGGCATATGATAGAGTTGATAGAGATGCTCTGTGGAAGGTATTAAGAATATATGGTATGGGAGGCAAGTTGTTAGAAGCAGTGAAAAGTTTTTATCGAGGATGTAAGGCATGTGTACGTGTAGGAAGAGAGGAAAGTGATTGGTTCTCAGTGAATGTAGGTTTGCGGCAGGGGTGTGTGATGTCTCCATGGTTGTTTAATTTGTTTATTAATGGGGTTGTTAGGGAGGTGAATGCAAGAGTTTTGGAATGAGGCGCAAGTATGAAGTCTGTTGGGGATGAGAGAGCTTGGGAAGTGAGTCAGTTGTTGTTCGCTGATGATACAGCGCTGGTGGCTGATTCATGTGAGAAACTGCAGAAGCTGGTGACTGAGTTTGGTAAAGTGTGTGAAAGAAGAAAGTTAAGAGTAAATCTGAATAAGAGCAAGGTTATTAGGTACAGTAGGGTTGAGGGTCAATTCAATTGGGAGGTGAGTTTGAATGGAGAAAAACTGGAGGAAGTGAAGTGTTTTAGATATCTGGGAGTGGATCTGGCAGCGGATGGAACCATGGAAGCGGAAGTGGATCATAGGTTGGGGGAGGGGGCGAAAAATCTGGGAGCCTTCAAGAATGTGTGGAAGTCGAGAACATTATCTCGGAAAGCAAAAATTGGTATGTTTGAAGGAATAGTGGTTCCAACAATGTTGTATGGTTGCGAGGCGTGGGCTATGGATAGTGTTGTGCGCAGGAGGATGGATGTGATGGAAATGAGATGTTTGAGGACAATGTGTGGTGTGAGGTGGTTTGATCGAGTAAGTAACGTAAGGGTAAGAGAGATATGTGGAAATAAAAAGAGCGTGGTTGAGAGAGCAGAAGAGGGTGTTTTGAAATGGTTTGGTCACATGGAGAGAATGAGTGAGGAAAGATTAACCAAGAGGATATATATGTCGGAGGTGGAGTGAACGAGAGAAGAGGGAGACCAAATTGGAGGTGGAAAGATAGAGTGAAAAAGATTTTGTGTGATCGGGGCCTGAACATGCAGGAGGGTGAAAGGAGGGCAAGGAATAGAGTGAATTGGAGCGATGTGGTATACCGGGGTTGACGTGCTGTCAGTGGATTGAATCAAGGCATGTGAAGCGTCTGGGGTAAACCATGGAAAGCTGTGTAGGTATGTATATTTGCGTGTGTGGACGTATGTATATACATGTGTATGGGGGGGGGTTGGACCATTTCTTTCGTCTGTTTCCTTGCGCTACCTCGCAAACGCGGGAGACAGCGACAAAGTATAATAAAAAAAAATATATAAAAATATATATATATATATATATATATATATATATATATATATATATATATATATATATATATATATTTATATATTTATATATACATATGGGGATAGGGGAGAAAGAATACTTCCCACGTATTCCCTGCGTGTCGTAGAAGGCGACTAAAAGGGGAGGGAGCGGGTGGCTGGAAATCCTCCCCTCTCGTTTTTTTTTTTTAATTTTCCAAAAGAAGGAACAGAGAAGGGGGCCAGGTGAGGATATTCCCTCTAAGGCCCAGTCCTCTGTTCTTAACGCTACCTCGCTAATGCGGGAAATGGGGAATAGTATGAAAGAAAGAAAATATATATAAATATATATATATATATATATATATATATATATATATATATATATATATATATATATATATATATATATTTATATATATATATATATATATATATATATATATATATATATATATATATATATATATATATATATATATATATATATATATATATATATATATATATATATACTATCCCTGTGGATAGGAGTTTAAGAATACTTCCC
>NC_092269.1:15999941-16044941 GCF_036320965.1 Panulirus ornatus
TGTGAATAAGAGCAAGGTTATTAGGTACAGTAGGGGTGAGGGTCAAGTAAATTGGGAGGTGAGTTTGAATGGAGAAAAACTGGAGGAAGTGAAGTGTTTTAGATATCTGGGAGTGGATCTGTCAGCGGATGGAACCATGGAAGCGGAAGTGGATCATAGGTTGGGGGAGGGGGCGAAAAATCTGGGAGCCTTCAAGAATGTGTGGAAGTCGAGAACATTATCTCGGAAAGCAAAAATTGGTATGTTTGAAGGAATAGTGGTTCCAACAATGTTGTATGGTTGCGAGGCGTGGGCTATGGATAGTGTTGTGCGCAGGAGGATGGATGTGATGGAAATGAGATGTTTGAGGACAATGTGTGGTGTGAGGTGGTTTGATCGAGTAAGTAACGTAAGGGTAAGAGAGTATGTGGAAATAAAAAGAGCGTGGTTGAGAGAGCAGAAGGGGGTGTTTTGAAATGGTTTGGTCACATGGAGAGAATGAGTGAGGAAAGATTAACCAAGAGGATATATATGTCGGAGGTGGAGTGAACGAGAAGAAGAGGGAGACCAAATTGGAGGTGGAAAGATAGAGTGAAAAAGATTTTGTGTGATCGGGGCCTGAACATGCAGGAGGGTGAAAGGAGGGCAAGGAATAGAGTGAATTGGAGCGATGTGGTATACCGGGGTTGACGTGCTGTCAGTGGATTGAATCAAGGCATGTGAAGCGTCTGGGGTAAACCATGGAAAGCTGTGTAGGTATGTATATTTGCGTGTGTGGACGTATGTATATACATGTGTATGGGGGGGGGGTTGGACCATTTCTTTCGTCTGTTTCCTTGCGCTACCTCGCAAACGCGGGAGACAGCGACAAAGTATAATAAAAAAAAATATATAAAAATATATATATATATATATATATATATATATATATATATATATATATATATATATATATATATATATATATTTATATATTTATATATACATATGGGGATAGGGGAGAAAGAATACTTCCCACGTATTCCCTGCGTGTCGTAGAAGGCGACTAAAAGGGGAGGGAGCGGGTGGCTGGAAATCCTCTCCTCTCGTTTTTTTTTTTTAATTTTCCAAAAGAAGGAACAGAGAAGGGGGCCAGGTGAGGATATTCCCTCTAAGGCCCAGTCCTCTGTTCTTAACGCTACCTCGCTAATGCGGGAAATGGGGAATAGTATGAAAGAAAGAAAATATATATAAATATATATATATATATATATATATATATATATATATATATATATATATATATATATATATATATATATATATATATATATATATATATATATATACTATCCCTGTGGATAGGAGTTTAAGAATACTTCCCACGTATTCCCTGCGTGTCCTAGAAAGCGACAGAAAGGGGAGGGAACGGTGGGGGGACTGGAAATCCACTCCTCTCGTTTTTTTTTTTATTTTCCAAAATAAGGAACAGAGAGGGCCAGGTGAGGATATTCCAAAAAAGGACCAGTCCTCTTTTCTTAACGCTACCTCGCTAACGCGGGAATTGGCGAAAAGTTTAAAAGAAAGAATATATATATATATATATATATATACATATATATATATATATATATATATATATATATATATATATATATATATATATATATATATATATATATATATATATATATATATATATATATATGTGTGTGTGTGTGTACGTGTAGGAAAAGAGGAAAGTGATTGGTTCTCAGTGAATGTAGGTTTGAGGCAGGGGTGTGTGATGTCTCCATGGTTGTTTAATTTGTTTATGGATGTGGTTGTTAGGGAGGTGAATACAAGAGTTTTGGAAATTGGGGCAAGTATGAAGTCTGTTGTGGATGAGAGAGGTTCGGAAGTGAGTCAGTTGTGGTTCGCTGATGATACAGCGCTGGTTGCTGATTCATGTGAGAAACTGCAGAAGCTGGTGACTGAGTTTGGTAAAGTGTGTAAAAGAAGAAAGGTAAGAGTAAATGTGAATAAGAGAAAGGTAATTAGGTACAGTAGTGTTGAGGGTCAAGTCAATTGGGAGGTAAGTTTGAATGGAGAATAACTGGAGGAAGTAAAGTATTTTAGATATCTGGGAGTGGATCTGGCAGCGGATGGAACCATGGAAGCGGAAGTGGATCATAGGGTGGGGGAGGGGGCGAAAATCCTGGGAGCCTTGAAGAATGTGTGGAAGTCGAAAACATTATTTCGGAAAGCAAAAATGTGTATGTTTCAATTAATAGTGGTTCCAAAAATGTTGTATAGTTGCGAGGCGTGGGCTATGGATAGAGTTGTGCGCAGGAGGATGGATGTGCTGGAAATGAGATGTTTGAGGACAATGTGTGGTGTGAGGTGGTTTGATCGAGTAAGTAACGTAAGGGCAAGAGAGATGTGAGGAAATAAAAGTAGCGTGGTTGAGAGAGCAGAAGAGGGTGTTTTGAAATGGTTTGGGCACTTGGAGAGAATGAGTGAGGAAAGATTGACCAAGAGGATATATGTGTCGGAGGTGGAGGGAACGAGGAGAAGTGGGAGATCAAATTGGAGGTGGAAAGATGGAGTGAAAAAGATTTTGAGTGATCGGGACCTGAACATGCAGGAGGGTGAAAAGAGGGCAAGGAATAGGGTGGATTGGATCGATGTGGTATACCGGGGTTGACGTGCTGTCAGTGGACTGAATCAGGGCATGTGAAGCGTCTGTGGTAACCCATGGAAAGCTGTGTAGGTATGTATATTTGCGTGTGTGGACGTATGTATATACATGTTTATGGGTGTGGGTTGGGCCATTTCTTTCGTCTTTTTCCTTGCGCTACATCGCAAACGCGGGAGACAGCGACAAAACAAAAAAAAAAGAAAAATATATATATATATATATATATATATATATATATATATATATATATATATATATATATATATATACATATATATATATATATATATATATTTTTTTTTTTTTTTTCATACGATTCACCATTTCCCGCATTTGCGAGGTAGCATTAAGAACAGAGGACTGGGCCTTAGAGGGAAAATCCCCACCTGGCCCCCTTCTCTGTTCCGTCTTTTGGAAAATTAAAAAAAAACGAGAGGGGAGGATTTCCAGCCACCCGCTCCCTCCCCTTTTAGTCGCCTTCTATGACACGCAGGGAATACGTGGGAAGTATTATTTCTCCCCTATCCCCAGGGATAATATATATATATATATATATATATATATATATATATATATATATATATATATATATATATATATATATATATATATATATATATGTATAAATATATATATATATATATATATATATATATATATATATATATATATATATATATATATATATATATATATATATATATATATATATATATATATATATATATATATATATATATATATATATATATATATGTGAGAAATAATTAGAAAAGCAAATGGATTTGTATGTAGCATTTGTGGATCTGGAGAAGGCATATGATAGAGTTGATAGAGATGCTCTGTGGAAGGTATTAAGAATATATGGTGTTGGAGGCAAGTTGCTAGAAGCAGTGAAAAGTTTTTATCGAGGATGTAAGGCATGTGTACGTGTAGGAAGAGAGGAAAGTGATTGGTTCTCAGTGAATGTAGGTTTGCGGCAGGGGTGTGTGATGTCTCCATGGTTGTTTAATTTTTTTATGGATGGGGTTGTAAGGGAGGTAAATGCAAGAGTCCTGGAAAGAGGGGCAAGTATGAAGTCTGTTGGGGATGAGAGAGCTTGGGAAGTGAGTCAGTTGTTGTTCGCTGATGATACAGCGCTGGTGGCTGATTCATGTGAGAAACTGCAGAAGCTGGTGACTGAGTTTGGTAAAGTGTGTGGAAGAAGAAAGTTGAGAGTAAATGTGAATAAGAGCAAGGTTATTAGGTACAGTAGGGGTGAGGGTCAAGTAAATTGGGAGGTGAGTTTGAATGGAGAAAAACTGGAGGAAGTGAAGTGTTTTAGATATCTGGGAGTGGATCTGTCAGCGGATGGAACCATGGAAGCGGAAGTGGATCATAGGGTTGGGGAGGGGGCGAAAATTTTGGGAGCCTTGAAAAATGTGTGGAAGTCGAGAACATTATCTCGGAAAGCAAAAATGGGTATGTTTGAGGGAATAGTGGTTCCAACAATGTTGTATGGTTGCGAGGCGTGGGCTATGGATAGAGATGTGCGCAGGAGGATGGATGTGCT
Organism: Panulirus ornatus; assembly: GCF_036320965.1. NCBI lineage: Eukaryota > Metazoa > Arthropoda > Malacostraca > Decapoda > Palinuridae > Panulirus > Panulirus ornatus. The sequence goes on from NC_092269.1 coordinate 16,004,132, forward strand.
GGAAATGAGATGTTTGAGGACAATGTGTGGTGTGAGGTGGTTTGATCGAGTAAGTAACGTAAGGGTAAGAGAGATGTGTGGAAATAAAAAGAGCGTGGTTGAGAGAGCAGAAGAGGGTGTTTTGAAATGGTTTGGGCACATGGAGAGAATGAGTGAGGAGAGATTGACCAAGAGGATTTATGTGTCGGAGGTGGAGGGAACGAGGAGAAGAGGGAGACCAAATTGGAGGTGGAAAGATGGAGTGAAAAAGATTTTGTGTGATCGGGGCCTGAACATGCAGGAGGGTGAAAGGAGGGCAAGGAATAGAGTGAATTGGAGTCATGTGGTATACAGGGGTTGACGTGCTGTCAGTGGATTGAATCAAGGCATGTGAAGCGTCTGGGGTAAACCATGGAAAGCTGTGTAGGTATGTATATTTGCGTGTGTGGACGTATGTATATACACGTGTATGGGGGTAGGTTGGGCCATTTCTTTCGTCTGTTTCCTTGCGCTACCTCGCAAACGCGGGAGACAGCGACAAAGTATAAAAAAAAAAAAAATATATATATACATATATATATATATATATATATATTTATTGGAGGTGGAAAGATGGAGCGAAAAAGATTTTGTGTGATCGGGGCCTGAACATGCAGGAGTGTGAAAGGAGGGCAAGGATTAGAATGAATTGGAGCGATGTGGTATACCGGGGTTGACGTGCTGTCAGTGGATTGAATCAAGGCATGTGAAGCGTCTGGGGTAAACCATGGAAAGCTGTGTAGGTATGTATATTTGCGTGTGTGGACGTATGTATATACACGTGTATGGGGGTAGGTTGGGCCATTTCTTTCGTCTGTTTCCTTGCGCTACCTCGCAAACGCGGGAGACAGCGACAAAGCAAAAAAAAAAAAAATATATACATATATACATATATATATATATATATATATATATATATATATATATATATATATATATATATATATATATATATATATATATATGTATATAAATGTATACAAATGTATATGTATATGTATATAAATATGTATGTATATAAATGTATATGTGTGTGTGTGTGTATATGTGCGTGTGTATGTGTATGTATATATATATATATATATATATATATATATATATATATATATATATATATATATATATATATATATATATATATATATATATATATATATATGTGTGTGTATATGTGCGTATGTATGTGTATGTGTGTGTATGTGTATACATATATATGTATATATTATCCCTGGGGATAGGGGTGAAAGAATACTTCCCACGCATTCCTCGCGTGTCGTAGAAAGAGACGTGAGGGGACGGGAGCGGGGGGCCAGAAATCCTCCCCTCCTTGTATTTTTTTAACTTTCTAAAATGGGAAACAGAAGAAGGAGTCACGCGGGGAGTGCTCATCCTCCTCGAAGGCTCAGATTGGTGTGCCTAAATGTGTGTGGATGTAACCAAGATGTGAAAAAAGGAGAGATAGGTAGTATGTTTGAGGAAAGGAACCTGGATGTTTTGGCTCTGAGTGAAACGAAGCTCAAGGGCAAAGGGGAAGAGTGGTTTGGGAATGTCTGGGGAGTAAAGTCAGGGGTTAGTGACAGGACAAGAGCAAGGGAAGGAGTAGTAGTACTCCTGAAACAGGAGTTGTGGGAGTATTTGATAGAATGTAAGAAAGTAAATTCTCGATTATTATGGGTAAAACTGAAAGTTGATGGAGAGAGATGAGTCATTATTGTTGCATATGCACCTGGGCATGAGAAGAAAGATCATGAGAGGCAATTGTTTTGGGAGCAGCTGAATGAGTGTGTTAGTGGTTTTGATGCACGAGACCGGGTTATAGTGATGGGTGATTTGAATACAAAGGTGAGTAATGTGGCAGTTGAGGGAATAATTGGTATACATGGGGTGTTCAGTGTTGTAAATGGAAATGGTGAAGAGCTTGTAGATTTATGTGCTGAAAAAGGACTATTGATTGGGAATACCTGGTTTAAAAAGCGAGATATACATAAGTATACTTATGTAAGTAGGAGAGATGGCCAGAGAGCGTTATTGGATTACGTGTTAATTGACAGGCGCGCGAAAGAGAGACTTTTGGATGTTAATGTGCTGAGAAGTGCAACTGGAGGGATGTCTGATCATTATCTTGTGGAGGCTAAGGTGAAGATTTGTATGGGTTTTCAGAAAAGAAGAGTGAATGTTGGGGTGAAGAGGGTGGTGAGAGTAAGTGAGCTTGGGAAGGAGACTTGTGTGATGAAGTACAAGGAGAGACTGATTACAGAATGGAAAAAGGTGAGAACAATGGAAGTAAGGGGAGTGGGGGAGGAATGGGATGTATTTAGGGAATCAGTGATGGATTGCGCAAAAGATGCTTGTGGCATGAGAAGAGTGGGAGGTGGGTTGATTAGAAAGGGTAGTGAGTGGTGGGATGAAGAAGTAAGAGTATTAGTGAAAGAGAAGTGAGAGGCATTTGGACGATTTTTGCAGGGAAAAAATGCAATTGAGTGGGAGATGTATAAAAGAAAGAGACAGGAGGTTAAGAGAAAGGTGCAAGAGGTGAAAAAAAGGGCAAATGAGAGTTGGGGTAAGAGATTATCATTAAATTTTAGGGAGAATAAAAAGATGTTCTGGAAGGAGGTAAATAAAGTGCGTAAAACAAGGGAGCAAATGGGAACTTCAGTGAAGGGCGCAAATGGGGAGGTGATAACAAGTAGTGGTGATGTGAGAAGGAGATGGAGTGAGTTGTTTGAAGGTTTGTTGAATGTTTTTGATGATAGAGTGGCAGATATAGGGTGTTTTGTTCGAGGTGGTGTGCAAAGTGAGAGGGTTAGGGAAAATGATTTGGTAAACAGAGAAGAGGTAGTAAAAGCTTTGCGGAAGATGAAAGCCGGCAAGGCAGCAGGTTTGGATGGTATTGCAGTGGAATTTATTAAAAAAGGGGGTGATTGTATTGTTGACTGGTTGGTAAGGTTATTAAATGTATGTATGACTCATGGTGAGGTGCCTGAGAATTGGCGGAATGCGTGCATAGTGCCATTGTACAAAGGCAAAGGGGATAAGAGTGAGTGCTCAAATTACAGAGGTATAGGTTTCTTGAGTATTCCTGGTAAATTATATGGGAGGGTATTGATTGAGAGGGTGAAGGCATGTACAGAGCATCAGATTGGTGAAGAGCAGTGTGGTTTCAGAAGTGGTAGAGGATGTGTGGATCAGGTGTTTGCTTTGAAGAATGTATGTGAGAAATACTTAGAAAAGCAAATGGATTTGTATGTAGCATTTATGGATCTGGAGAAGGCATATGTTAGAGTTGATAGAGATGCTCTGTGGAAGGTATTAAGAATATATGGTGTGGGAGGCAAGTTGTTAGAAGCAGTGAAAAGTTTTTATCGAGGATGTAAGGCATGTGTACGTGTAGGAAGAGAGGAAAGTGATTGGTTCTCAGTGAATGTAGGTTTGCGGCAGGGGTGTGTGATGTCTCAATGGTTATTTAATTTGTTTATGGATGTGGTTGTTAGGGAGGTGAATGCAAGAGTTTTGGAAAGAGGGGCAAGTATGAAGTCTGTTGGGGATGAGAGAGCTTGGGAAGTGAGTCAGTTGTTGTTCGCTGATGATACAGCGCTGGTGGATGATTCATGTGAGAAACTACAGAAGCTGGTGACTGAGTTTGGTAAAGTGTGTGAAAGAAGAAAGTTAAGAGTAAATGTGAATAAGAGCAAGGTCATTAGGTACAGTAGGGTTGAGGGTCAAGTCAATTGGGAGGTGAGTTTGAAAGGAGAAAAACTGGAGGAAGTGAAGTGTTTTAGATATCTGGGAGTGGATCTGGCAGCGGATGGAACCATGGAAACGGAAGTGGATCATAGGGTGGGGGAGGCGGCGAAAATTCTGGGAGCCTTGAAGAATGTGTGGAAGTCGAGAACATTATCTCGGAAAGCAAAAATTTGTATGTTTGAAGGAATAGTGGTTCCAACAATGTTGTATGGTTGCGAGGCGTGGGCTATGGATAGAATTGTGCGCAGGAGGATTGATGTGCTGGAAATGAGATGTTTGAGGACAATGTGTGGTGTGAGGTGGTTTGATCGAGTAAGTAACGTAAGGGTAAGAGAGATGTGTGGAAATAAAAAGAGCGTGGTTGAAAGAGCAGAAGAAGGTGTTTTGAAATGTTTGGGCACATGGAGAGAGTGAGTGAGGAAAGATTGACCAAGAGGATATATGTGTCGGAGGTGGAGGGAACGAGGAGAAGAGGGAGACCAAATTGGAGGTGGAAAGATGGAGTGAAAAAGATTTTGTGTGATCGGGGCCTGAACATGCAGGAGGGTGAAAGGAGGGCAAGTAATAGAGTGAATTGGAGCGATGTGGTATACCGGGGTTGACGTGTTGTCAGTGGATTGAATCAAGGCCTGTGTATGGGGGTGGGAGACAGCGACAAAACAAAACAAAAAAAAAAAAAAAAAAAATATATATATATATATATATATATATATATATATATATATATATATATATATATATATATATATATATATATATCTATATATATATATATATATATATATATATATATATATATATATATATATATATATAATGTATATATATATATATATATATATATATATATAAATATATATATATATATATATATATATATATTATTCAACTTTATTTTTGCTTTGTCGCTGTCTCTCGCGTTTGCGAAGTAGCGCAATGAAATAGGCGAAAGAAATGGCTCATCCCACCCCCATACACATGTATATATGTATACGTCCCCACACGCAAATATACATACCCACACATCTCCATGTACACACATATATATATATATATATATATATATATATATATATATATATATATATATATATATATATATATATATATATATATATATACACACAGAGACACATAAATATATACACATGCAGACAATTCACACTGTCTGCCTTTATCCATTCCCATTGCCATCTCGCCACACATGGAATAACATCCCCCTCCCCCCTCATGTGTGCGAAGTAGCGCTAGGAAAAGACAACAAAGTCCCCATTCGTTCACACTCAGTCTCTAGCTGTCACGCAATAATGCCCGAAACAATAGCTCCCTTTCCACATCCAGGCCCACAGAGCTTTCCATGGTTTACCGTAGACGCTTCACATGCCCTGATTCAATCCATTGACAGCACGTCGACCCCGGTATACCATATCATTCCAATTCACTCTATTCCTTGCCCGCCTTTCACTCTCATGCTTGTTCAGGCCCCGATCACTCAAAATCTTTTTCCCTCCATCTTCCCACCTCCAATTTGGTCTCCCACGTCTCCTCGTTCCCTCCATCTCCGACATATATACCCTCTTGGTCAATTTTTCCTCACTGACTCTCTCCATGTGCCCAAACCATTAAAAACACCCTCTTCTGCTCTCTCAACCACGCCCTTTTTATTTCCACACATCTCTCATTACTTACAATACTTACTCGATCAAACCACCTCACACCACATATTGTCCTCAAACATCTCGTTTCTAGCACATCCACCCTCCTGCGCACAACTCTATCCATAGCCCACGCCTCGCAACCATACAACACTGTTGGAACCACTATTCCTTCAAACATACCCATTTTTGCTTTCCGAGATAATGTTCTCGACTTCCACACATTCTTTAAGGCTCCCAGGATTTTCTTCCACTTACATGGTTCCATCCGCTGCCCGATCCACTCCCAGATATCTAAAACACATTACTTCCTCCAGTTTTTCTCCATTCAAACTTACCTCCCAGTTGACTTGACCCTCAGCCCTACTGTACCTAATAACCTTGCTCTTATTCACATTTACTCTTAGCTTTCTTCTTTCACACACATTACCAAACTCAGTCACCAGCTTCTGCAGTTTTTCACATGAATCAGCCACCAGCGCTGTATCATCAGCGAACAACAACTGACTCACTTCCCAAGCTCTCTCATCCTCAACAGACTTCATACTTGCCCCTTTTTCCAAAACTCTTGCATTCACCTCTCTAACAACCCCATCCATAAAAACATTTCACTGCTTCTAACAACTTGCCTCCCACACCATATATTCTTAGTACCTTCCACAGAGCATCTCCATCAACTCTATCATATGCCTTCTCCAGATTCATAAATGCTATATACAAATCCAATTTCTTTTCTAAGTATTTCTCACATACATTCTTCTAAGCAAACACCTGACCCACATATCCTCTACCACTTCTGAAACCACACTGCTCTTCCCCAATCTGATGCTCTATACATGCCTTCACCCTCTCAATCAATACCCTTCCATACAATATACCAGGAATACTCAACAAAGTTATACCTCTGTAATTTGAGCACTCACTCTTATCCCCTTTGCCTTTGTCCAATATATATATATATATATATATATATATATATATATATATATATATATATATATATATATATATATATATATATATATATATATAAATATATTTTTATTATCATTTTCTATTATACTTTGTCGCTGTCTCCCGCGTTTGTGAGGTAGCGCAAGGAAACAGACGAAAGAAATGCCCCCCCCCCCATACACATGTATATACATACGTCCACACACGCATATATACATACCTACACAGCTTTCCATGGTTTACCCCAGACGCTTCACATGCCTTGATTCAATCCACTGACAGCACGTCAACCCCGGTATACCACATCGCTCCAATTCACTCTATTCCTTGCCCTCCTTTCACCCTCCTGCGTGTTCAGGCCCCGATCACACAAAATCTTTTTCACTCCATCTTTCCACCTCCAATTTGGTCTCCCTCTTCTCCTCGTTCCCTCCACCTCCGACACATATATCCTCTTGGTCAATCTTTCCTCACTCATTCTCTCCATGTGCCCAAACCACTTCAAAACACCCTCTTCTGCTCTCTCAACAACGCTCTTTTTATTTCCACACATCTCTCTTACCCTTACGTTACTCACTCGATCAAACCACTTCACACCACACATTGTCCTCAAACATCTCATTTCAAGCACATCCATCCTCCTGCGCACAACTCTATCCATAGCCCACGCCTCGCAACCATACAACATTGTTGGAACCACTATTCCTTCAAACATACCCATTTTTGCTTTCCGAGATAATGTTCTCGACTTCCACATATTCTTCAAGGCCCCCAGAATTTTCGCCCCCTCCCCCACCCTATGATCCACTTCCGCTTCCAGGGTTCCATCCGCTGCCAGATCCACTCCCAGATATCTAAAACACTTCACTTCCTCCAGTTTTTCTCCATTCAAACTCACCTCCCAATTGACTTGACCCTCAACGCTACTGTACCTAATAAACTTGCTCTTATTCACATTTACTCTTAACTTTCTTCTTCCACACACTTTACCAAACTCAGTCACCAGCTTCTGCAGTTTCTCACATGAATCAGCCACCAGCGCTGTATCATCAGCGAACAACAACTGACTCACTTCCCAAGCTCTCTCATCCCCAACAGACTTCAAACTTGCCCCTCTTTCCAAAACTCTTGCATTTACCCCCCTAACAACCCCATCCATAAACAAATTAAACAACCATGGAGACATCACACACCCCTGCCGCAAACCTACATTCACTGAGAACCAATCACTTTCCTCTCTTCCTACACGTACACATGCCTTACATCCTCGATAAAAACTTTTCACTGCTTCTAACAACTTTCCTCCCACACCATATATTCTTAATACCTTCCACAGAGCATCTCTATCAACTCTATCATATGCCTTCTCCAGATCCATAAATGATACATACAAATCCATTTGCTTTTCTAAGTATTTCTCACATACATTCTTCAAAGCAAACACCTGTCCCACACATCCTCTACCACTTCTGAAACCACACTGCTCTTCCCCAATCTGATGCTCTGTACATGCCTTCACCCTCTCAATCAATACCCTCCCATATAATTTACCAGGAATATTCAACAAACTTATACCTCTGTAATTTGAGCACTCACTCTTATCCCCTTTGCCTTTCTAAAATGGCACTATGCACGCATTCCGCCAATCCTCAGGCACCTCACCATTAGTCATACATACATTTAATAACCTTAGCAACCAGTGAAAAATACAGTCACCCCCTTTTTTAATAAATTCCACTGCAATACCATCCAAACCTGCTGCCCTGCCGGCTTTCATCTTCCGCAAAGCTTTCACTACCTCTTCTCTGTTTACCAAATCATTTTCCCTAACCCTCTCACTTTGCACACCACCTCGAACAAAACACCCTATATCTGCCACTCTATCATCAAACACATTCAACAAACCTTCAAAATACTCACTCCATCTCCTTCTCACATCACCACTACTTGTTATCACCTCCCCATTTGCGCCGTTCACTGAAGTTCCCATTTGCTCCCTTGTCTTACGCACTTTATTTACCTCCTTCCAGAACATCTTTTTATTCTCCCTAAAATTTAATGATACTCTCTCACCCCAACTCTCATTTGCCCTTTTTTTCACCTCTTGCACCTTTCTCTTGACCTCCTGTCTCTTTCTTTTATACATCTCCCACTCAATTGCATTTTTTCCCTGCAAAAATCGTCCAAATGCCTCTCTCTTCTCTTTCAATAATACTCTTACTTCTTCATCCCACCACTCACTACCCTTTCTAATCAACCCACCTCCCACTCTTCTCATGCCACAAGCATCTTTTGCGCAATCCATCACTGATTCCCTAAATACATCCCATTCCTCCCCCACTCCCCTTACTTCCATTGTTCTCACCTTTTTCCATTCTGTACTCAGTCTCTCCTGGTACTTCCTCACACAGGTCTCCTTCCCAAGCTCACTTACTCTCACCACCCTCTTCACCCCAACATTCAGTCTTCTTTTCTGAAAACCCATACAAATCTTCACCTATGCCTCCACAAGATAATGATCAGACATCCCTCCAGTTGCACCTCTCAGCACATTAACATCCAAAAGTCTCTCTTTCGCACGCCTTTCAATTAACACGTAATCCAATAACGCTCTCTGGCCATCACTCCTACTTACATAAGTATACTTATGTATATCTCGCTTTTTAAACCAGGTATTCCCAATTTATCAGTCCTTTTTCAGCACATAAATCTACAAGCTGTTCACCATTTCCATTTACAACACTGAACACCCCATGTATACCAATTATTCCCTCAACTGCCACATTACTTACCTTTGCATTCAAATCACCCATCACTATAATCCGGTCTCGTGCATCAAAACCACTAACACACTCATTCAGCTGCTCCCAAAACACTTGCCTCTCATGATCTTTCTTCTCATGCCCGGGTGCATATGCACTAATAATCACCCACCTCTCTCCATCAACTTTCAGTTTTACCCATATTAATCGAGAATTTACTTCCTCACATTCTATCACATACACCCACAACTCCTGTTTCAGGAGTATTGCTACTCCTTGCCTTGCTCTTGTCCTCTCACTAACCCCTGACTTTACTCCCCAGACATTCCCAAACCACTCTTCCCCTTTACCCTTGAGCTTCGTTTCACTCTGAGCCAAAACATCCAGGTTCCTTTCTTCAAACATACTACCTATCTCTCCTTTTTTCACATCTTGGTTACATCCACACACATTTAGGCACCCCACTCTGAGCCTTCGAGGAGGATGAGCACTCCCCGCGTGACTCCTTCTTCTGTTTCCCATTTTAGAAAGTTAATACAAGGAGGGGAGGATTTCTGGCCCCCCGCTCCCGTCCCCTCTAGTCGCTTTCTACGACACGCGAGGAATACGCGGGAAGTACTCTTTCACCCCTATCCCCAGGGATAATATACATATATATATATATATATATATATATATATATATATATATGTATATATATATATATATATATATATATATATATATATATATATATATATATATATATATATATATATATATATATATATATATATATATATATATATATATATATATATATATATATATATATATATATATATATATATATATATATAGTAATGTTGTTGCAAAGGCAACATTTACATAAAAAGGATTTAAGAAAAATGGGAATCAAAGTGAAATTATTATTCAAAGTGAGAACTAAAAGCTTCTTGGTGTCAATGGGAGGTTTGTGCTCAATTCTATAAAATGATTTCTTTGCTAATTTAAGGGATTTATCAATGAAAGATCTAGTGTACTTTAACTTAGATCCAATTGAATATATCTTCTCAAACTCATCATCAATAAACTCTGGACTGCAAATACATAATGGATATATGAGCATAAATTGGTGGGTTTTCTGTATATACTAAACTTAAATTTGTTTCCTTGCCTATGGATCATACAATCTAAGAATCGCAGCTTACCATTATATTCATTTTCTTCAGTAAATATATGTCATCTTTGTCCCCTTCCTTGTCATATATGTATTGACCTTTCAAAACACTCAAACATAATTTTCCAGAAGATCTATGGTGAGTTCAGTAGTGCTCCATCACATATAAATTTTCAAAATGGTTTGTTTCCTTATAAAGCCCTTCAGTTGGTAAGGTATCAAATCTAATAACATGAAAAATGTAGATTTAGTCAACAAGCTAAACAATATCAATGTTAATTTTGATTTCAAACTAGTTAGCTTTGATGTTTCCTCACTTTTCACTAAAGTTCCAGTTAATGACCCTTTAGAATATCTATTTGATGTCTTGGATTATATTCATTTAGCTGTTTCAAAGTCTGTTTTCATTGAACTGATAAAATTGTGTATAAAAGACTGTATTTCAATTCAATGTAGATTATTATGCTCAAAAATTTGATATAGCAATGGGTAACCCTCTTTTACCTGTTTTAAGTAATCTTTATATGGAATTTTTTGAAACAGAATTACGAAAGGAGATCTTACCTTCTAATGGAATTTAGTTTAGGTATGTAGATGGTGTTCTTTGTGTTTTTCAAAAAATGAAAATTTACAAATATTTCTCCCCGTACCTAACAATTTAGTACTTTCCATCAAATATACTGTAGAAACTGAAAATAATGGTAGGTTACCATTTATAGAATGCATGATCCATAGGCAAGGAAACAAGTTTAAGTTTAGCGTATACAGAAAAAACACCAATGTATGCTCATATATCCATTATTACTCATCTCAACATAACGGAGTTAAATCATCATCATTTCAGTCTATGTTCCTTAGGGCATTACGTATTTGCAGTCCAGAGTTTCTTGATGATGAGTTTGAGAAGATAAATTCTATTGGATCTAAGTTAAAGCAACCGTGACCTTTTATTGATAGATCCCTTAATTTAGCAAAGAAATCATTTTATAGAGCTGAGACCCCACCTCCCATTGACACCAAGAATCTTTTGGATCTCCCTATTAATGATGATTTTACTTGACTTTCAATGTTCCTTAAAGCTTTTAAATAAATTTTGCTCTTAGCATCAATAATACTATGAAGAATATCTTAATCAGAAATTTCCCAAAAAATTCTCTTGGATGCATCTATAAAGTGCCATTTGGAAAATGTGTTAAATTTCATGTTGGTCAGACTGGTAAGGATCTTTCTGTTACAGTTAAGCAACATGAAAATAGCATAAAAATAAGACAAGAATCAAATGCCTTGTTTAATCACGTTAAAGACTATGATCATTGTATTGGCTGAAGAAATTGCCATCTCAGTTATCAACTCTAACTCTACTGCAAAGAAAAACATTATTGAATCTTTCTATTATTGAATACACAAAAATTATAAACTTATTATTAGTGATGGTCTATACAAATTACATAACTGTATTGTTGATAAAATATGTAAAATTATAAGTTTGTGAGCTCTCGTTGTATGTCTTGGACCATCACATGTTTACCAAAGGGCGTCCTAGCTTCGTCTCTTCGATGTATATCAACTGACTGTTTTATTCCTCTCTTGTGTCTCCCCTGATGATGTGATTATTACACGAAAGTGCACTTGGGAACTTTTCGTGTTTCATTTTCCCCGTGGACTCATAGGAATATCTTGATCACGCGCAAAACTGTGATCCTTTTCAATATATATATATATATATATATATATATATATATATATATATACATATATATATATATATATATATATATATATATATATATATATATATATATATATATATATATATATATATATATATATATATACATATATATATATATATATATATATATATATATATATATATATATATATATATATATATATATATATATATATATATATATATATATATATATGAATTATGTACATGGGTATATATGTATATGTCTGTGTGTGTATGTATATGTATGCGTTGAGATGTATAGGTGTGTATATGTTGGTGTGTGTGGACGTGTATGTGTATGCATGTGTGTGTGGGTGGGTTGGGCCATTCTTTCGTCTGTTTCCTTGCACTACCTCGCTGGCGCGGGAGACGGTGGCAGAGCAAAATGAATAAATAGATAAATATATATAGGGGAGAAAGAATACTTCCCATGTATTCCCTGCATGTCGTAGAAGGCGACTAAAAGGGAAGGGAGCGGGGGGCTGGAAATCCTCCCCTCTCATTTTTTTTTAAATTTTCCAAAAGAAGGAACAGAGAAGGGGGCCATATGAGGATATTCCCTCAAAGGCCCAGTCCTCTGTTCTTAACGCTACCTCGCTAATGCGGGAAATGGCGAATAGTATGAAAAAAAAAAAAAAAAAAAATATATATATATATATATATATATATATATATATATATATATATATATATATATATATATATATATATATATATATATATATATATTTCTTTCTTTCTTATAAACTATTCGCCATTTCCCGCGTTAGTGAGGTAGCGTTAAGAACAGAGGACTGGGCCTTTTTTGGAATATCCTCACCTGGCCCCCTCTGTTCCTTCTTTTGGAGAAAAAAAAAAAAAAACGAGAGGGGAGGATTTCCAGCCCCCCGCTCCCTCCCCTTTTAGTCGCCTTCTACGACACGCAGGGAATACGTGGGAAGTATTCTTAATCCCCTATCCCCAGGGATAATATATATATATATATATATATATATATATATATATATATATATATATATATATATATATATATATATATATATATATATATATATATATATATATATATATATATATATATATATATATAAATATATATTTATATATATATATATATATATATATATATATATATATATATATATATATATATATATATATATACATATATATATATATATATATATATATATATATATATATATATATATATATATATATATATATATATATATATATATATATATATATATATATATATATATATGTTTTTTTTTTTGCTTTGTCGCTGTCTCCCGCGTTTGCGAAGTAGCGCAAGGAAACAGACGAAAGAAATGGCCCAACCCACCCCCATACACATGTATATACATACACGTCCACACACGCAAATATACATACCTACACAGCTTTCCATGGTTTACCCCAGACGCTTCACATGCCCTGATTCAACCCACTGACAGCACGTCAACAACGGTATACCACATCGATCCAATTTACTCTATTCCTTGCCCTCCTTTCAACCTCCAGCATGTTCAGGCCCTGATCACACAAAATCTTTTTCACTCCATCTTTCCACCTCCAATTTGGTCTCCCACTTCTCATCGTTCCCTCCACCTCCGACACATATATCCTCTTGGTCAATCTTTCCTCACTCATTCTCTCCATGTGCCCAAACTATTTCAAAACACCCTCTTCTGCTCTCTCAACCACGCTCTTTTTATTTCCACACATCTCTCTTACCCTTACGTTACTTACTCGATCAAACCACCTCACACGACACATTGTCCTCAAACATCTCATTTCCAGCACATCCATCCTCCTGCGCACAACTCTATCCATAGCCCACGCCTCGCAACCATACAACATTGTTGGAACCACTATTCCTTCAAATATATCCATTTTTGCTTTCCGAGATAATGTTCTCGACTTCCACACATTCTTCAAGGCTCCCAGAATTTTCGCCCCCTCCCCCCCCACCCTATGATCCACATCCGCTTCCATGGTTCCATCGGCTGCCAGATCCACTCCCAGATATCTAAAACACTTTACTTCCTCCAGTTTTTTTCCATTCAAACTTACCTCCAAATTGACTTGACCCTCAACCCTACTGTACCTAATAAACTTGCTCTTATTCATATTTACTCTTAACTTTCTTCTTTCACACACTTTACCAAACTCAGTCACCAGCTTCTGCAGTTTCTCACATGAATCAGCCACCAGCGCTGTATCATCAGCGAACAACAACTGACTCACTTCCCAAGCTCTCTCATCCCCAACAGACTTCATACTTGCTCCTCTTTCCAAAACTCTTGCATTCACCTCGCTAACAACCCCATCCATAAACAAATTAAGCAAACAATATATATATATATATATATATATATATATATATATATATATATATATATATATATATATATATATATATATATATATATATATATATATATATATATATATATATATATATATATATATTTATATATATATATATATGTATATATATATATATATATATATATATATATATATATATATATATATATATATATATATATATATATATATATATATATATATATATATATATATATATATATATATATATATATATATATATATATATATATATATATTTATATATATATATATATATATATATATATATATATATATATATATATATATATATATATATATATATATATATATATATATATATATATATATATATATATATATATATATATATATATATATATATATATATATATATATATATATATATATATATATATATATATATAATCCCTGGGGATAGGGGAGAAAGAATACTTCCCAAGCATTCCTCACGTGTCGTAGAAGGCGACGAAAGGGTACGGGAGCGGGTGGCAAGAAATCCTCCCCTCCTTGTATTTTAACTTTCTAAAAGGGGAAACAGAAGAAGGAGTCACACGCGTAGTGCTCATCCTCCTCGAAGGCTCAGATTAGGGTGTCTAAATGTGTGGATGTAACCAAGATGAGAAAAAAGTAGACATAGGTAGTATGTTTGTGGAAAGGAACCTGGATGTTTGGCTCTGAGCGAAATGAAGCTAAAGGGTAAAGGGGAATAGTGGTTTGGGAATGTCTTGGCAGTAAATTCAGGGGTTAGTGAGAGGACAAGAGCAAGGGAAGGAGTAGCAGTACTCTTGAAACAGGAGTTGTGGCAGTATGTGATAGAGTGTAAGAAAGTAAATTCTAGATTGATATGGGTAAAGCTGAAAGTTGATGGAGAGAGATGGGTGATTATTGGTGCATATGTCCCTGGGCATGAGAAGAAAATCATGAGAGGCAAGTGTTTTGGGGGCAGCTGAATGAGTGGGTTAGTGGTTTTGATGCACAAGACCGGGTTATAGTGATGGGTGATTTGAATGCAAAGGTGAGTAATGTGGCAGTTGAGGGAATAATTGGTACATATGGGGTGTTCAGTGTTGTAAATGGAAATGGTGAGGAGCTTTGAGATATCTGTACTGAAAAAGGACTGGTGATTGGGAATATCTGGTTTAAAAAGCGAGATATACATACGAGTACGTATGTAAGTAGAAGAGATGGCCAGAGAGCGTTATTGGATTACATGTTAGTTGATAGGCGCGCGAAAGAGAGACTTTTGGATGTTAATGTGCTGAGAGGTGCAACTGGAGGGATGTCTGATCATTATCTTGTAGAGGCGAAGGTATAGATTTGTAGGGGTCTTCAGAAAAGAAGAGAGAATGTTGGGGAGAAGAGAGTGGTAAGAGTAAGTGAGCTTGGGAAGGAGACTTGTGTGAGGAAGTACCAGGAGGAACTGAGAACAGAATGGAAAAAGGTGAGAACAAAGGAGGTAAGGGGAGTGAGGGAGGAATGGGATGTATTTAGGGAAGCAGTGATGGCTTTGCGCAAAAGACACTTGTGGCATGAGAAGCGTGGGAGTTGGTTTGATTAGAAAGGGTAGTGAGTGGCGGGATGAAGAAGTAAGATTATTAGTGAAAGAGAAGAGAGAGGCATTTGGACAATTTTTGTGGGAAAAAAATGCAAATGAATAGGAGATGTATAAAAGAAAGAGGAAGGAGGTCAAGAGAAAGGTGCAAGAGGTGAAGAAGAGGGCAAATGAGAGCTGGGGAGGGAGAGTATCATTAAATTTTAGTGAGAATAAAAAGATGTTTTGGAAGGAGGTAAATAAAGGGCGTAAGACAAGGGAGCAAATGGGAACTTCAGTGAAGGGAGCTAATGGGGAGGTGATAACAAGTAGTGGTGATGTGAGAAGAAGTTGGAGTGAGTATTTTTAAGGTTTGTTGAATGTGTTTGATGATAGAGTGGCAGATATAGGGGGTTTTGGTCGAAGTGGTGTACAAAGTGAGAGGGTTAGGGAAAATGATTTGGTAAACAGAGAGGAGGTAGTAAGATCTTTGTTACAAAAGGGGGTGACTGTATTGTTGACTGGTTGGTAAGGTTATTTAATGTATGTATGATTCATGGTGAGATGCCTGAGGATTAGCGGAATGCTTGCATAGTGCCATTGTACAAAGGCAAAGGGGATAAGAGTAAGTGCTCAAATTACAGAGGTATAAGTTTGTTTAGTGTTCCTGGTAAATTATATGGGAGGGTATTGATTGAGAGGGTGAAGGCATGTACAGAGCATCAGATTGGAGAGGAGCAGTGTGGTTTGCGAAGTGGTAGAGGATGTGTGGATCAGGTGTTTGCTTTGATGAATGTATGTGAGAAATACTTAGAAAAGCAAATGGATTTTTATGTAGCATTTATGGATCTGGAGAAGGTATATGATAGAGTTGATAGAGATGCTCTGTGGAAGGTATTAAGAATATATGGTGTGGGAGGCAAGTTGTTAGAAGCAGCGTAAAGTTTTTTCCGAGGATGTAAAGTATGTGTACGAGTAGGAAGAGAGGAAAGTTATTGGTTCTCAGTGAAAATAGGTTTGCGGCAGGGGTGTGTGATGTCTCCATGGTTCTTTAATTTGTTTATGGATCAGGTTTTTAGAGATATAAATGCAAGAGGTTTGGAAAGAGGGGCAAGTATGCAGTCTGTTGTGGATGAGAGAGCTTGGGAAGTGAGTCAGTTGTTGTTCGCTGATGATACAGCGTTGATGGCTGATTTATGTGAGAAACTGTAGAAGCTAGTGACTAAGTTTGGTAAAGTTTGAAAGAAGAAAGTTGAGAGAAAATGTGAATAAGAGCAAGGTTATAAGGTACAGTTAGGTTCAGGGTCAAGTCAATTGGGAGGTAAGTTTGAATGGAGAAAAACTGGAAGAAGTAAAGTGTTTTAGATATCTGGGAACCAAGGAAGCGGAAATGCATCATAGGGTGTGGGAGGGAACGAAAATTCTGGGAGGCTTGAAAAATGTTTGGAAGTCGAGAACGTTATCTCGGAAAGCAAAATTGGGTCTGTTTTGAAGGAATAGTGGTTCCAACAATGTTGTCGGGATGCGAGGCGTGGGCTATGGATAGAGTTGTGCCCAGGAGGTTGGATATGCTGGAAATGAGATGTTTGAGGACAATATGTGGTATGAGGTGGTTTGATTGAGTAAGTAATGTAAGGGTAAGAGAGATATGAGGAAATAAAAAGAGTGTGATTGAGAGAGCAGAAGAGGGTGTTTTGAAATGGTTTGATCACATGAAGAGAATGAATGAGGAAAGATTGTCCAAGAAGTTATATGTTTCGGAGGTGGAGTGGACGAGGAGAAGTGGGAGACCAAATTGGAGGTGGAAAGATGTAGTTAAAAAGATTTTGAGTGATCGGGGCCTGGACATGCATGACGGTGAAAGGCGGGCAAGAAAGAGAGTGAATTGGAACGATGTGGTATACCGGGGTCGACGTGCTGTCATTGGATTGAACCAGGGCATGTAAAGCGTCTGGAGTAAACCATGGAAAGTTGTGTGGGACCTGGATGTGGAAATGGAGCTGTGGTTTCGGTGCATTATTGCATGACAGCTAGAGACTGAGTGTGACCGAATGGGGCCTTTATTGTCTTCCTAGCGCTACCTCGCACACATGAGGGTGAAGGGGGTTGTTTTTCCGTGTGTGGTGAAGTGACGATGAGAATCAATAAAGGCAGACAATATGAATTATGTACATGTGTATATGTGTATTTGTCTGTGGGTGTATATATATATGTATACAATGAGATGTGTAGGTATGTATATTTTGCGCGTCAGGACGTGTATGTATATACGTGTGTATGTGGGTGGGTGGGTTCAGTCTGTCGTCTTTTTCCTTGCGCTACCTCGCAAACGCGGGAGACAGCGACAAAGCAAAATAAATAAATAAATAATATATTTATGTATTGATATATATCCTCTTTGTCAATCTTTCCTCACTCATTCTCTCCCTGTGACCAAACCATTTCAAAATACCCTCTTCTGCTCTCTCAACCACTCTCTCCTTTTATTTCCACACATCTCTCTTATTCTTTCATTACTTACTCGAACAAACCACCTCACACCACATAATAACCTCAAACATCTCATTTCTAACATATCTACCCTCCTCCGCACAACTCTGTCTATAGCCCATGCCTCGCAACCATATAACATTGTAGGAACCAATATGTCTTCGAACATACCCATTTTTGCTTTCCGAGATAATGTTCTCGACTTCCACATATTTTTCAACTCTCCCACAACTTTCGCCCCCTCCCTCACCCTGTGACTCACTTCCGGTTCCATGGTTCCATCCGCTTCCATATCCATTCCCTGATATCTAAAACACTTCACTTATTCCAGTTTTTCTACATGCAAACTTATCTCCCATTTGACTGGCCCCTGAACCCTACTTTACCTAACAATCTTTTTATCATTCACATTGGCTCTCACCTTAATTCTTTCACACACTTTACTTAATGCAGTCACCAGCTTCTGCAGTATCTCTTCTGAATTAGCCACCAGCGCTGTATCTTCAGCGAACAACAACTGATTCACTGACCAAGCTCTCTCATCCAAAAGAGAGTGCATACTTGCTCCTCTCTCCAAAACTCTTGCATTCTCCTTTCTAACAACCCATCCATAAACAAATCAAACAACCATGGAGACATTATGCACCCCTGCCGCTAACCGACATTCACTGAGAACCAATCAATTTTTCTCATCCTACTCGTACACTTGTCTTACATCTTTGATAAAAACTTTTCACTTCTTCTAGCAACTTGCCTCCCACACCATATGCTCTTAAAACCTTCCAGAGAGCATCTCTATCAACTCTATCATATGCCTTCTCCAGATCCTTAAATGCTACATACAAATCCACTTGTGTTTCTAAGCATTTCTCACATACCTTCTTCAAAGATAACACCTGATCCACACACCCTCTAACATTTATGAAACCATACCTCTCTTCCCCAATCTGTTGTTCTGTATATGCCTTAACCCTCTCAATCAATACTATCCCAGATAATTTCCCAGGAATACTTAACAATTTTATACCTTTGTAATTTGAACACTCACCTATATCCCCTTTGCCTTTACAAAATGGCAGTATGCATGGATTCCGCAAATCCTCAGGCACTTCACCATGAGCCATACATATATTCAATTTCCTCACCAACCAGTCAACAACAATGTCACCTCCTTTTTTGATAAATTCCACTGCAATACCATCCGAACCCGCCGCCTTGTCGGCTTTCAAATTCCTCAAATCTTTCAGTACCTCTTGTCTATTTACCAATTCTCCCTGACCCTCTCACTTCGCACACCACCTCGACCAAAGCACCCTATATGTGTCCCTGTGTCATCTAATACATTCAACAAACCTTCAAAATACACACTCCATCTCCTTCTCATATCAACACTACTTATTATCACCTCCCTATTACCTCCCTTCATTTGTTACCATTTGTTGTCTTGTCTTACGCACTTTATTTACCTCCTTCCAAAACATCTTTTTATTCTCCCTAAAATTTAATGATATTCTCTAACCCCAATTCTCATTTGCCCTCTTTTTCATATCTTGCACCTTTCTCTTGACCTCCTGCCTTTATCTTTTATACATCTCCAAGACACTTGCACTAATTCCCTTCAAAAGTCGTCCAAACACCTCTCTCTACTCTCACTAAAAATGTCACTTCTTCATTCCACCACTCACTACCCTTTCTAATCTGCCGACCTTCCACGCTTCTTATGCTACAAGCATCTTTTGCACAAGCCATCACTGCTTCCCGAAATACATCCCATTTCACATCATACCCCTTACGTCCTTTGCTCTCATCCTTTTCCATTCTGTACTCAGTCTCTCCGAGTACTTCCTGACACAAGTCTCCTTCCCATGCTCACTTACTTTCACCGCTCCTTTCACCGTAACATTTTATATTTTTTTCTGAAAGCCTCTACAAATCTTCACCTTCACCCCTACAAGATAATGATCAGACATCCCACCACTTGTACCTTTCAGCACCTTAACATCCAAAAGTCTCTCTTTCACGCGCCTATCAATAAACACGCAGTTGAATAACGCTCTCTGGCCATCTCTCCTCCTTACATATATATACTTATGTATATCTGTGATCTTAGTCTGGGTACTCCCAATCACCAGTCTTTTTTCAGCAAAGAAATCTACAAGCTCTTCACCATTTCCATTTACAACACTGAGCACCCCATGTACACCAATTATTCCCTCAACTGCCATATTACTCAAATTTGCATTTAAATCACCCAAGACTATAACCAGGTCTCGTGCAACAAAACTGCTTACACACTCAATCAGCTGCTCCAAAAATGCTTGGCACCAATAATCACCCACCTCTCTCCATCCACTATAAAATGTACCCATATCTATTTAGAGTATACTTTCTTATAATCTCTCACGTACTCCCAAAACTCCTTTTATAGGAGTACTGCTACTCCTTTCCTCGTTCTTGTCCTCTCGCTAACCCCTGACTTTACTTATAAAACATTGAGAAACCACTCTCCTCCTTTACCCTTGAGCTTCTTTTCACTCAGAGCCGCAACATCCAGGTTCCCTTCCTCAAACATACCCCCTATGTCTCTTTTTTTCTCATCTTGGTTACATCCACATACATTTACACACCCCAATCTGAGTCATCGAGGAGATTAAGCACTCCCCGCGTGACTCTGTCTTGTGTTTCCTCTTTTAGAAAGTTAAAATACAAGGAGGGGAGGGTTTCTAGTCCCCCGCTCCTGTCCCATTTAGTCGCCTTCTACGACAGGTGGGAAATACGTCGGAAGCATTATTTCTCCGCTATCCCCAGCGGTAGTTATACTTATCCATATTCATTATTTATTATACTTTGTCGCTGTCAACTGCGTTAGCGAGGTAGAGCAAGGAAACAGACGAAAGAATGGCCCAAGCCACCAACATACACATGTATATACATACACATCCACACACGCACATATACATACCAATACATCTCAACTTATACATATACATACACACTCAGACATATACATATATTCACACGTACATAATTCATACTGTCTACCCTCATTCATTCCCGTCACCACCCCACCACACATGAAATGACAGCCCCCTCCCCCCGCATTTGCGGGATATAGCTAGCGCTAGGAAAATACAATAAAAGCCACATTCGTTCACACTCACTTTCTAGCTGGCATGTATAATGCACCGAAACCACAGCTACCTTTCCACATCCAGGACCCAAAAAACTTTCCATGCTTTACCTAAGACGCTTTACATCCCCTGTCTCAATCCATTGACAGCACATCGACCCTGGTATACCATATCGTTCTAATTCACACTGTTCCTTGCACGCATTTCAACCTCCTGCATGTTCAGGCCCCGATCACTCAAAATCTTTTTCACTCCAACTTTCCGCCTCCAATTTGGTCTCCCACTTCTCCTCGTTCCCTCACACCACATATTGTCCTCAAACATCTCTTTTCAATAGCCCACGCCTCGCAACCACATAACATTGTTGGGACCACTTTTCCTTCAAACCTACCCATTCTGCTTACCAAGATAACGTTCTCGACTGCCGCGCATTTTTCAACACTCCTAGAACTTTCACCCTCTCCCCCACCCTATGACTCACTTCCGCTTCCATGGTTCCATCCGATGCCAAATCCACTCCCAGATATCTAAAACACTTCATTTCCTCCAATTTTTCTCCATTTAAACTTACCTCCTAATTGACTTGTCCCTCATTCCTACTGTACCGAATAGAATGGCTCTTATTCACATTTACTCTCGGCTTTCTTCTTTCACACACTTTACCAAATTCAGTCACAAGCTTCTGCAGTTTCTCACCCAAAGCAGCAACCACCGCTATATCATCAGCGAACAACAACTGACTCACTTCCCAAGCTCTCTCATCCACAACAGACTGCACACTTGCCCCCCGTTCCAAAACTCTTCCATTCACCTCGCTAACAACCCCATCCACAAACAAATTAAACAACCATAGAGACATCACGCACCTACCGCAAACCAACATTCACTGAGAACCAATAACTTTCCTCTCTTCCTACACGTACATATGCTTTACATCCTCGTTAAAAACTTTTCACTGCTTCTAACAACTTGCCTCCTACACCATATATTCTTAATACCTTCCAAACAGCATCTCCATCAACTCTAGCATATACCTTCTCAAGATCCATAAATGCTACATACAAAACCATTTCCTTTTCTAAGTATTTCACACACACGTTCTTCAATGCAAACACCTCATCCACCCACACACACACACACACACACACACACACACATATATATATATATATATATATATATATATATATATATATATATATATATATATATATATATATTATCTTTTTTTATTTTGCTTTGTCGCTGTCTCCCGCTTTATCGAGGTAGCGCAAAGAAACAGATGAAAGAATGGCCCAACCCACCAACATATACATATATATACACACACAGACATATACATATATAAACGTGTACATAATTCATACTATCTGCCCTTATTCACTCCAATCACCACCTCGCCACACATGAAATAACAACACCCTCCCCCTGCATGTGCGTGGGGTACAGCTAGGAAAAGACAACAAAGGCCGCATTCATTCACACTCAGTTTCTTGCTGTCATGTATAATGCATCGAAACCATAGCTCCCTTTCCACATCGAGGGCCCACAGAATCTACCATAGTTTACCCCAAACGCTTACCATGCCCTGGTTCAATCCATTGACAACAAGTCGACCCCGTTATACCAATCGTTCCAGTTCCCTCTATTCCTTGCACGCCTTTCACCCTCCTGAATGTTCAGGCCCCTATCATTCAAAATCTTTTTCACTCCATCCTTCCACCTCCAGTTTGGTCTCCCACTTCTCCTCGTTCCCTCCACCTCTGACACATATATTCTCTTTGTCAATCTTTCCTCTCTCATTCTTTCCATGTGACCAAACCATTTTAAAACACCCTCTTCTGCTCTATCAACCACACTTTTTTTTATTAGACATTTCTCTTACCCGTTCATTACTTACTCGATCAAACACCTCACAACATGTCCTTAAACATCTCATTTCCAGCACATTCCCCCCTCCGGTGCAGAACTCTATCTATAGCTCAATCCTCGCAAACATATACGATTGTTGGAACCGCTATTCCTTCAAACATACCCATTTTTGCTTTCCAAGATAAAGTTCCCGACTTCGACACTTTCTTCAACGCTTCCAGAACTTTTACCCCCTCCCCCACCCTATGATGCACTTCTGCTTCCATGGTTCCATCCGCAGCCAAATTCTCTCCCAGATATCTAAAACACTTCACTTCCTCCAATTAATCTCGATTCAAACTTACCTCTCAGTTGACTTGTCCCTTAACCACACAGTACCTAATAACCTTGCTCTTATTCACATTTACTTTCAGCTTTCTTCTTTCACACACTTTACCAAACTCAGTCACCAGCTTCTGCAGTTTCTCACCCGAATCAGCCACCAGCGCTGTATCATCAGCGAACAACAACTGACTCACTTCCCAAGCTCTCTCATCCACAACAGACTGCATACTTGCCCCTCTTTCCAAAACCCTTGCATTCACCTCCCTAACAACCCCAACAATAAACAAATTAAACAACAATGGGGACATCACGCACCCCTGTCGCAAACCAACATTCACTGAAAACCTATCACTTTACTCTCTTACTACACCTACACATGCCTTACATCCTCGATAAAAGATTTTCACTACTTCTAACATCTTGCCTCCTACACCATTATTATCTATACCTTCTAAAGAGCATCTCTATCAATTCTATCATATGCTTTCTCCAGATTCATAAATGCTACATACAGATGCATTTGCTTTTCTAAGTAGTTCTCGCATACATTCCTTAAAGCAAACACCTGATCCACACATCCTCTAGCACTTCTGAAACCACATTGCTCTTCCCCAATCTGATGCTCTGTACATGCCTTCACCCTCTCAATCAATACACGTCACCATGAGTCATACATACATTAAATAATCTTACCAACCAGTCAACAATACAATCACCCCCTTTTTTAATACATTCCACTGCAATACCATCCCAACCATCTGCCTTGCCGACCTTCATCTTCTGCAAAGCTTTTACTACTTGTTCTCTGTTTAGCAAAACATTCTCCCCAACCCTTACACTTTCCACAACACCTCGACAAAAACAACCTATATATGCCACTGTATCATGAAACACATTCAACAAAACTTCAAAATACTCACTACATCTTCTCACATCACCACTGCTTGTAATCACCTCTTCATTAGCCAACTTCACTGATGTTCCCATTCGTTCCCTTGGCTTACGCACTTTATTTACCTCATTCCAAAACATTTTTTCATTCTCCCTAAAATTTAATGATACTCTCTCACCCCAGCTCTCATTTCCCCTCTTTTTCACTTCTTGCACCTTTTTCGTGCCCTCCTGCCTCTCTGTTTTATACATCTCCCAGTCATTTGCATTATTTCCCTGCAAAAAGATGTCCAAATGCCTCTCTCTTCTCTTTCACTAATAATCTTTCTTCTTCAATTCCACCGCTCACTACCATTTCTAATCTGCCCACCTCCTTCGCTTCTCATGCCACAAGCATCTTTTGCACAAGCCATCGCTGCTTCCCTAAATTCATCCCATTCTTCCACCACTCGCCTTATATATTTGTTTTCACCTTTTTCCATTCTGTACTCAGTCTCTCCTCGTACTTCCTCACACAACAGTCTTTCCAAAGCTCACTTCCTCACACCACTCTCTTCACCCCAACATTCTCTCTTCTTTTTTGAAAACCTCTACAAATCTTCACTTTCGCCTCCAGAAGATAATAATCAGACACCCCTCCAGTTGCACCTCTCAGCACATTAACATCTGAAAGTCTCTCTTTCATGCGCTTATCAATTAACAAGTAATCCAATAACGCTCTCTTGCCATTTCTCCTACTTACATACCTATACTTATGCATATCTCTCTTCTTAATCCAGATATTCCCAATCACTAGTGATTTTCAGCACATAAATCTACAAGCTCTTCACCATTTCCATTTACAGCACTGAGCACCCCATGTGCACCAATTATTTCCTCAACTGCCACATTACTCAACTTTGCATTCAAATCATCCATCACTATAACTATCACACTCACTTAGCTGCCCACAAAACACTTCGCTCTCAGGATCTTTCTTTTCATAACCAGGTGCATATGCACCAATAATCACCCATCTCTCTCCATCCACTTTCAGTTTTACTCATATCAATCTAGAGTTTACTTTCTTACACTGACACATACTCCCACCACTCCTGTTTCAAGAGTTTGTGCAACTCCTTCCCTTCCTCTCATACTCTCACAAACCCCTGACAATACTACCAAGACATTCCCAAACCACTTTTCCCCTTTGCCATTGAGCTTCGTTCCCTTAGAGCCAAAACATCCATGTTCCTTTCCTCAAACATACTACATATCTCTACTTTTTTCTCATCTTGGTTACGTCCACGCACTTTTATTCACCCCAATTTGAGCCTTCGAGGAGGATGAGCACTCCCCGCGTGACTCTTTCTTCTGTTTCCCCTATTAGAAAGTTAAAATACGAGGAAGGGAGGGTTTGTAGCCTCCCGCTCCCGTCCCATTTAGTCGCCCTGCACGACACCTGAGGAAATCCGTGGGAAGCATTTTTCTCCCCTATATATATATATATATATATATATATATATATATATATATATATATATATATATATATAGATTTATTTATTATTTATTATACTTTGTCGCTGTCTCCCGCGTTTGCGAGGTAGCGCAAGGAAACAGACGAAAGAAATGGCCCAACCCCCCCCATACACATGTATATACATACGTCCACACACGCAAATATACATACCTACACAGCTTTCCATAGCTTACCCCAGACGCTTCACATGCCTTCATTCAATCCACTGACAGCACGTCAACCGCGGTATACCACATCGCTCCAATTCACTCTATTCCTTGCCCTCCTTTCACCCTCCTGCATGTTCAGGCCCCGATCACACAAAATCTTTTTCACTCCATCTTTCCACCTCCAATTTGGTCTCCCTCTTCTCCTTGTTCCCTCCACCTCCGACACATATATCCTCTTGGTCAATCTTTCCTCACTCATCCTCTCCATGTGCCCAAACCACTTCAAAACACCCTCTTCTGCTCTCTCAACCACGCTCTTTTTATTTCCAAACATCTCTCTTACCCTTACGTTACTCACTCGATCAAACCACCTCACACCACACATTGTCCTCAAACATCTCATTTCCAGCACATCCATCCTCCTGCCGCACATCTCTATCCATAGCCCACGCCTCGCAACCATACAACATTGTTGGAACCACTACTCCTTCAAACATACCCATTTTCGCTTTCCGAGATAATGTTCTCGACTTCCACACATTCTTCAAGGCTCCCAAAATTTTCGCCCCCTCCCCCACCCTATGATCCACTTCCGCTTCCGTGGTTCCATCCGCTGACAGATCCACTCCCAGATATCTAAAACACTTCACTTCCTCCAGTTTTTCTCCATTCAAACTCACCTCCCAATTGACTTGACCCTCAACCCTACTGTACCTAATAACCTTGCTCTTATTCACATTTACTCTCAACTTTCTTCTTCCACACACTTTACCAAACTCAGTCACCAGCTTCTGCAGTTTCTCACATGAATCAGCCACCAGCGCTGTATCATCAGCGAACAACAACTGACTCACTTCCCAAGCTCTCTCATCCCCAACAGACTTCATACTTGCCCCTCTTTCCAGACTCTTGCATTTACCTCCCTAACAACCCCATCCATAAACAAATTAAACAACCATGGAGACATCACACACCCCTGCCGCAAACCTACATTCACTGAGAAACAATCACTTTCCTCTCTTCCTACACGTACACATGCCTTACATCCTCGATAAAAACTTTTCACTGCTTCTAACAACTTTCCTCCCACACCATATATTCTTAATACCTTCCGCAGAGCATCTCTATCAACTCTATCATATGCCTTCTCCAGATCCATAAATGCTACATACAAATCCATTCGCTTTTCTAAGTATTTCTCACATACATTCTTCAAAGCAAACACCTGATCCACACATCCTCTACCACTTCTGAAACCGCACTGCTCTTCCACAATCTGATGCTCTGTACATGCCTTCACCCTCTCGATCAATACCCTCCCATATAATTTACCAGGAATACTCAACAAACTTATACCTCTGTAATTTGAGCACTCACTCTTATCCCCTTTGCCTTTGTACAATGGCACTATGCACGCATTCCGCCAATCCTCAGGCACCTCACCATGAGTCATACATACATTAAATAACCTTACCAACCAGTCAACAATACAGTCACCCCCTTTTTTAATAAATTCCACTACAATACCATCCAAACCTGCTGCCTTGCCGGCTTTCATCTTCCGCAAAGCTTTTACTACCTCTTCTCTGTTTACCAAATCATTTTCCCTAACCCTCTCACTTTGCACACCACCTCGACCAAAACACCCTATATCTGCCACTCTGTCATCAGACACATTCAACAAACCTTCAAAATACTCATTCCATCTCCTTCTCACATCACCGCTACTTGTTATCACCTCCCCATTTGCGCACTTCACTGAAGTTCCCATTTGCTCCCTTGTCTTACGCACACTATTTACCTCCTTCCAGAACATCTTTTTATTCTCCCTAAAATTTACTGATAGTCTCTCACCCCAACTCTCATTTGCCCTTTTTTTCACCTCTTGCACCTTTCTCTTGACCTCCTGTCTCTTTCTTTTATACTTCTCCCACTCAATTGCATTTTTTCCCTGCAAAAATCGTCCAAATGCCTCTCTCTTCTCTTTCACTAATACTCTTACTTCTTCATCCCACCACTCACTACCCTTTCTAAACAGCCCACCTCCCACTCTTCTCATGCCACAAGCATCTTTTGCGCAATCCATCACTGATTCCCTAAATACATCCCATTCCTCCCCCACTCCCCTTACTTCCATTGTTCTCACCTTTTTCCATTCTGTACACAGTCTCTCCTGGTACTTCCCCACACAGGTCTCCTTCCCAAGCTCACTTACTCTCACCACCTTCTTCACCCCAACATTCACTCCTCTTTTCTGAAAACCCATACTAATCTTCACCTTAGCCTCCACAAGATAATGATCAGACATCCCTCCAGTTGCACCTCTCACCACATTAACATCCAAAAGTCTCTCTTTCGCGCGCCTGTCAATTAACACGTAATCCAATAACGCTCTCTGGCCATCTCTCCTACTTACATAAGTATACTTATGTATATCTCGCTTTTTAAACCAGGTATTCCCAATCATCAGTCCTTTTTCAGCACATAAATCTACAAGCTCTTCACCATTTCCATTTACAACACTGAACACCCCATGCATACCAATTATTCCCTCAACTGCCACATTACTCACCTTTGCATTCAAATCACCCATCACTATAACCCGGTCTCGTGCATCAAAACCGCTAACACACTCATTTAGCTGCTCCCAAAACACTTGCCTCTCATGATCTTTCTTCTCATGCCCAGGTGCATATGCACCAATAATCACCCACCTCTCTCCATCAACTTTCAGTTTTACCCATATTAATCGAGAATTTACTTTCTTGCATTCTATCACATATATATATATATATATATATATATATATATATATATATATATATATATATATATATATATATATATATATTTATATATATATATATATATACATATATATATATATATATATATATATATATATATATATATATATATATATATATATTTTTGTTTTTCTTTTTCTTTTTTGCCGCTGTCTCCCGCGTTTGCGAGGTAGCGCAAGGAAACAGACGAAAGAAATGGCCCAAGCCACCCCCATACACATGTATATACATACGTCCACACACGCAAATATACATACCTACACAGCTTTCCATGGTTTATCCCAGACGTTTCACATGCCCTGATTCAATCCACTCACACCACGTCAACCCCGGTACATCACATCGATCCAATTCACTCTATTCCTTGCCCTCTTTTCAACCTCCTGCATGTTCAGGCCCCGATCACACAAATTCTTTTCACTCCGTCTTTCCACCTCCAATTTGGTCTCCCACTTCTCCTCGTTCCCTCCACCTCCGACACATATATCCTCTTGGTCAATCTTTCCTCACTCATTCTCTCCATGTGCCCAAACCATTTCAAAACACTCTCTTCTGCTCTCTCAACCACGCTCTTTTTATTTCCACACATCTCTCTTACCCTTACGTTACTTACTCGATCAAACCACCTCACACCACACATTATCCTCAAACATCTCATTTCCAGCACATCCATCCTCCTGCGCACAACTCTATCCATAGCCCACCCCTCGCAACCATACAACATTGTTGGAACCACTATTCCTTCAAGCATACCCATTTTTGCTTTCCGAGATAATGTTCTCGATTTCCACACATTCTTCAAGGCTCCCAGGATTTTCGCCCCCTCCCCCACCAAATGATCCACTTCCGCTTCCATGGTTCCATCCGCTGCCAGATCCACTCCCAGATATCTAAAACACTTTACTTCCTCCAGTTTTTCTCCATTCAAACTTACCTCCCAATTGACTTGACCCTCAACCCAACTGTACCTAATAACCTTGCCCTTATTCACATTTACTCTTAACTTTCTTCTTTCACACACTTTACCAGACTCAGTCACCAGCTTCTGTAGTTTCTCACATGAATCAGCCACCAGCGCTGTATCATCAGCGAACAACAACTGACTCACTTCCCAAGCTCTCTCATCCCCAACAGACTTCATACTTGCCCCTCTTTCCAAAACTCTTGCATTCACCTCCCTAACTAAACAACCATGGAGACATTACACACCCCTGCCGCAAACCTACATTCACTGAGAACCAATCACTTTCCTATCTTCCTACACGTACACATGCCTTACATCCTTGATAAAAACTTTTCACTGCTTCTAACAACTTGCCTCCCACACCATATATTCTTAATACCTTCCACAGAGCATCTCTATCAACTCTCTTATATGCCTTCTCCAGATCCATTAAGGCTACATACAAATCCATTTGCTTTTCTAAGTATTTCTCACATACATTCTTCAAAGCAAACACCTGATCCACACATCCTCTACCACTTCTGAAACCACACTGCTCTTCCTCAATCTGATGCTCTGTACATGCCTTCACCCTCTCAATCAATACCCTCCCATATAATTTACCAGGAATACTCAACAACTTATACCTCTGTAATTTGAGCACTCACTCTTATCCCCTTTGCCTTTGTACAATGGCACTATGCACGCATTCCGCCAATCCTCAGGCACCTCACCATGAGTCATACATACATTAAATAACCTCACCAACCAGTCAATAATACAGTCACCTCCTTTTTTAATAAATTCCACTGCAATATCATCCAAACCTGCTGCCTTGACGGCTTTCATCTTCCGCAAAGCTTTTACTACCTCTTCTCTGTTTACCAAATCATTTCCCCAACCATCTCACTTTGCACACACCTCGACCAAAACACCCTATATCTGCCACTCTATCATCACACACATTCAACAAACCTTCATAATACTCACTCCATATCCTTCTCACATCACCACTACTTGTTATCACCTCCCCATTTGCGCCCTTCACTGAAGTTCCCATTTGCTCCCTTGTCTTACGCACTTTATTTACCTCCTTCGAGTACATCTTTTTATTCTCCCTAAAATTTAATGATACTCTCTCACCCCAACTCTCATTTGCCCTCTTTTTCACCTCTTGCACCTTTCTCTTGACCTCCTGTCTCTTTCTTTTATACATCTCCCACTCAATTGCATTTTTTCCCTGCAAAAATCGTCCAAATGCCTCTCTCTTCTCTTTCAATAATAATCTTACTTCTTCATCCCACCACTCACTACCCTTTCTAATCAACCCACCTCCCACTCTTCTCATGCTACAAGCATCTTTTGCGTAATCCATCACTGATTCCCTAAATACATCCCATTCCTCCCCCAGTCCCCTTACTTCCATTGTTCTCACCTTTTCCATTCTGTACTCAGTCTCTCCTGGTACTTCCTCACACAAGTCTCCTTCCCAAGCTCACTTACTCTCACCACCCTCTTCACCCCAACATTCACTCTTCTTTTCTGAAAACCCATACAAATCTTCACCTTAGCCTCCACAAGATAATGATCAGACATCCCTCTAGTTGCACCTCTCAGCCCATTAACATCCAAAATTCTTTCTTTCGCGCGCCTGTCAATTAACACGTATATATATATATATATATATATATATATATATATATATATATATATATATATATATATATATATATATATATATATATCCCTGGGGATAGGGGATTAAGAATACTTCCCACGTATTCCCTGCGTGTCGTAGAAGGCGACTAAAAGGGGAGGGAGCGGGGGGCTGGAAATCCTCCCCTCTCGTTTTTTTTTTTTTTTTTTTTTTCCAAAAGAAGGAACAGAGAATTGGGCCAGGTGAGGGTATTCCCTCAAAGGCCCAGTCCTCTGTTCTTAACGCTACCTCGCTAATGCGGGAAATGGCGATTAGTTTGAAAGAAAAAGAAAATATATATATATATATATATATATATATATA
Organism: Panulirus ornatus; assembly: GCF_036320965.1. NCBI lineage: Eukaryota > Metazoa > Arthropoda > Malacostraca > Decapoda > Palinuridae > Panulirus > Panulirus ornatus. The sequence goes on from NC_092269.1 coordinate 16,036,241, forward strand.
TATATATATATATATATATATATATATATATATATATATATATATATATGAATATATATATATATATATATATATATATATATATATATATATATATATATATATATATATATATATATATATATATATATATATATATATATATATATATATATATATATATATATATATATATATATATTCATATATATATATATATGTATATATATATATATATATATATATATATATATATATATATATATATATATATATATATATATATATATATATATATATATATATATATATATATATATATGTTGCTTTTCTTTTAAACTATTCGCCATTTCCCGTGCCAGCGAGGTAGCGTTAAGAACAGAGGGCCGGGCCCCTGTGGGAACATCCTCACCTAGCCCCCTTCTGTGTTCCTTCTTTTGGAAAATTAAAAAAGAAAAAACGAAAGGGGAGGATTTCCAGCCCCCGCTCCCTCCCCTTTTAGTCGCCTTCTACTACACGCAGGGAATACGTGGGAAGTATTCTTTCTCCCCTATCCCCAGGGATAATATATCTATCTATCTATCTATCTATCTATCTATCTATCTATCTATATATATATAATTTTTTTTTTTTTTTTTCATACTATTCGCCATTTCCCGCGGTAGCGAGGTAGCTTTAGGAACAGAGGACTGAGCCTTTGAGGGAAATCCCCACTTGGCCCCCATCTCTGTTCCTTCCTTTGGAGAATCAAAAATGAGAGGGGAGGATTTCCAGCCCCCCGCTCCCTTCACTTTTAGTCGACTTTTACGACACGCAGGGAATACATGGGAAGTATTCTTTCTCCTCTATCCCCAGGGATAGAAACTGCAGAAGCTGGTGACTGAGTTTGGTAAAGTGTGTGGAAGAAGAAAGTTAAGAGTAAATGTGAATAAGAGCAAGGTTATTAGGTACAGTAGGGTTGAGGGTCAAGTAAATTGGGAGGTGAGTTTGAATGGAGAAAAACTGGAGGAAGTGAAGTGTTTTAGATATCTGGGAGTGGATCTGGCAGCGGATGGAACCATGGAAGCGGAAGTGGATCATAGGGTGGGGGAGGGGGCGAAAATTCTGGGGGCCTTGAAGAATGTGTGGAAGTCGAGAACATTATCTCGGAAAGCAAAAATGGGTATGTTTGAAGGAATAGTGGTTCCAACAATGTTGTATGGTTGTGAGGCGTGGGCTATGGATAGAGTTGTGCGCAGGAGGATGGATGTGCTGGAAATGAGATGTTTGAGGACAATATGTGGTGTGAGGTGGTTTGATCGAGTGATTAACGTAAGGGTAAGAGAGATGTGTGGAAATAAAAAGAGTGTGGTTGAGAGAGCAGAAGAGGGTGTTTTGAAGTGGTTTGGGCACATGGAGAGAATGAGTGAGGAAAGATTGACCAAGAGGATATATGTGTCGGAGGTGGAGGGAACGAGGAGAAGAGGGAGACCAAATTGGAGGTGGAAAGATGGAGTGAAAAAGATTTTGTGTGATCGGGGCCTGAACATGCAGGAGGGTGAAAGGAGGGCAAGGAATAGAGTGAATTGGAGCGATGTGGTATACCGGGTTTGACGTGTTGTCAGTGGATTGAATCAAGGCATGTGAAGCGTCTGGGGTAAACCATGGAAAGCTGTGTAGGTATGTATATTTGCGTGTGTGGACGTATGTATATACATGTGTATGGGGGTGGGTTGGGCCATTTCTTTCGTCTGTTTCCTTGCGCTACCTCGCAAACGCGGGAGACAGCGACAAAGTATAATAAATAAAATATAAATATATATATATATATATATATATATATATATATATATATATATATATATATATATCCTCGGGATTGTTTGAAACTATGTCGTAAAACTTTTTTAGGACGCTTTTTATCTTAGCAACAGCATTAATATTTCTACCCTTCTCACAGAAGAGAGAGAGAGAGAGAGAGAGAGAGAGAGAGAGAGAGAGAGAGAGAGAGAGAGAGAGAGAGAGAGAGAGAGAGAGAGAGAGAGAGAGAGAGAGAGAGAGAGTTTCGTAAGATGAATCTTCGATCCAACCAACTCCATGAATGATCTTGAAACATGATAGTCCATCTAAATTAATTTTCACGGAAAGCATGTGTGTTACTCGTTTTCAAAACCTAGGAACACATTGGACGCAAATATTTGTGGAACTCTTTGAACACATGTTCCTTTATATTTCTTAACATTGGTCGTATAGACTAAGTTGTTCATGAAAATGATCCAGTATTTTCTTTGAAAGTGAAGAAGCAGAGTAAGCTGCAGTTTCAGTTTTATTGTTGGAAATATTCATCTGTAGTGAATGTGCTCGTAATAGATATTACAGAAGTACACAATGCTGAATGAAACTTAACTCTTAGGCTTGCGCTAGTGACCAGTGACGTCATAATACCAAAGTGAATGTCTGTGACTGTCCTTATATGTTTCTTCATTTTTCTTAGTCACCTGCTGGATGGCCGAGAAAGTGGCTACAACATCAACGCAATTTCTCTTGGCTGTTGCCATATGTCTGGCCGTGGCAGAATTACCTCAACCTTATGGTAAGTTAGCAGTCTTATTCCTCTTGGACCACCAAGTTGGTAGTCATATTGCTCTTGACCCACCAAGTTAACACTCATATTCCTCCTGGACCACTGAGGTGGCAGTCTTATTCCTCCTGGATCACCAAGTTGGCTGTCATATTCCTCCTCTTCTACTAAAACCTTCATTCTGACTTAATGTTCAAAACATGGCTATGTTGATGTATGCACTGACACTTGCCAACCAGTCTTTTGTTAGATCAGATATATCACTAGAGGAGTCAAGACTGGCCATGACTCAAAGTAAGCCTATCTTTACTAAGTAAAAGTGTATGTATTGACTATGATTATGACTGTTTCACCCAAACCTTAACGTCAACACTTCCTAGAAAAGTGAGACATTGTCATATACACCCATCCGTCACTGGTGTTCTTAATAAAACAACTCTAAATTACAAGCATATGAATAACAGCACCAGTAACACAATGAAGCACAAATCCAAGTCTCGTCTGACCAGCTGAACCTAACCTGACACTGTTCCTCGTTTGGTTTTCATAAAGTTTGTCTTAACATTGACCGAAGTTGTAGCTAACACAGATTTGGTTATAGATAACGATGTGCGGAAGAAGGTAGATGAGGTGGAAATGAAGCAAGTCCAGATGATATATGAAGTGAAGTTGTTTTGTCAAGTAAGTATTAAAAGCAAAAGAGAGAAGTGTGATATCAAATGAATATGGTTGAGAGATTTGGAGAGGGTTTGCTTAAATGGATTCGACATATAGAGAGAATGAGTGACGAGTCGTTGACAAAGAGCATGTGACGGTAAAAGTGAGGGACACAAAGCGAAGGGAAGACAAATTAGAAATGGAAGGATGAACCGAACAAGAATTTGAGTGATCGAGACCTGAACAAGTAAGAGGGTAAAAGGCATGCATGGGATAGAGTGAATTTAAATGATGTGTTATGCAGGTGTCGACGCGCTGCCAATGGACTGAATCACGACGTTTGAAACGGCCGGGACAATATATGGAAAGGTCTGTTTAGCTTGGTTCTGGAGAAGGTCTGTAGTTTCGGTACACCACTAGACAATGCATGCGAGTAAATGCGGCTTCCCTTATTATGCCGCATGCGCTACCTCGCTATGGCGAGACACGGCGATCATATATATATATATATATATATATATATATATATATATATATATATATATATATATATATATATATATATATATATATATATATATATATATGTATATTATATTTTTTTATTATTATACTTTGTCGCTGTCTCCCGCGTTTGCGAGGTAGCGCAAGGAAACAGACGAAAGAAATGGCCCACCCCCCCCCCCCCATACACATGTATATACATACGTCCACACACGCAAATATACATACCTACACAGCTTTCCATGGTTTACCCCAGACGCTTCACATGCCTTGATTCAATCCACTGACAGCACGTCAACCCCTGTATACCACATCGCTCCAATTCACTCTATTCCTTGCCCTCCTTTCACCCTCCTGCATGTTCAGGCCCCGATCACACAAAATCCTTTTCACTCCATCTTTCCACCTCCAATTTGGTCTCCCTCTTCTCCTCGTTCCCTCCACCTCCGACACATATATCCTCTTGGTCAATCTTTCCTCACTCATTCTCTCCATGTGCCCAAACCATTTCAAAACACCCTCTTCTGCTCTCTCAACCACGCTCTTTTTATTTCCACACATCTCTCTTACCCTTACGTTACTTACTCGATCAAACCACCTCACACCACACATTGTCCTCAAACATCTCATTTCCAGCACATCCATCCTCCTGCGCACAACTCTATCCATAGCCCACGCCTCGCAACCATACAACATTGTTGGAACCACTATTCCTTCAAACATACCCATTTTTGCTTTCCGAGATAATGTTCTCGACTTCCACACATTTTTCAAGGCTCCCAAAATTTTCGCCCCCTCCCCCACCCTATGATCCACTTCCGCTTCCATGGTTCCATCCGCTGACAGATCCACTCCCAGATATCTAAAACACTTCACTTCCTCCAGTTTTTCTCCATTCAAACTCACCTCCCAATTGACTTGACCCTCAACCCTACTGTACCTAATAACCTTGCTCTTATTCACATTTACTCTTAACTTTCTTCTTCCACACACTTTACCAAACTCCGTCACCAGCTTCTGCAGTTTCTCACATGAATCCGCCACCAGCGCTGTATCATCAGCGAACAACAACTGACTCACTTCCCAAGCTCTCTCATCCCCAACAGACTTCATACTTGCCCCTCTTTCCAAGACTCTTGCATTTACCTCCCTAACAACCCCATCCATAAACAAATTAAACAACCATGGAGACATCACACACCCCTGCCGCAAACCTACATTCACTGAGAACCAATCACTTTCCTCTCTTCCTACACGTACACATGCCTTACATCCTCGATAAAAACTTTATGTATATATATATATATATGTATATATATATATATATATATGGGAGCGGGGGGCTGGAAATCCTCCCCTCTCATTTTTTTTTAAATTTTCCAAAAGAAGGAACAGAGAAGGGGGCCATATGAGGATATTCCCTCAAAGGCCCAGTCCTCTGTTCTTAACGCTACCTCGCTAATGCGGGAAATGGCGAATAGTATGAAAAAAAAAAAAAAAAATATATATATATATATATATATATATATATATATATATATATATATATATATATATATATATATATATATATATATATATATATATATATATCTTTCTTTTTTTTAAACTATTCGCCATTTCCCGCGTTAGAGAGGTAGCGTTAAGAACAGAGGACTAGGCCTTTGTGGAATATCCTCACCTGGCCCCACTCTGTTCCTTCTTTTGGAAAATTAAAAAAGAAAAAAAAAAAAGAGGAGAGGATTTCCAGCTACCCGCTCCCTCCCCTTTTAGTCGCCTTCTACGACACGCAGGGAATACGTGGGAAGTATTCTTAATCCCCTATCCACAGGGATAGGGGATATATATACATATATATATATATATATATATATATATATATATATATATATATATATATATATATATATATATATATATATATATATATATATATATATTTCTTTTTTTTTTTTTCTTTGTCGCTGTCTCCCGCGTTTGCGAGGTAGCGCAAGGAAACAGACGAAAGAAATGGCCAAACACACGCCCATATACATGTATATACATACGTCCACACACGCAAATATACATACCTACACAGCTTTCCATGGTTTACCCCAGACGCTTCACATGCCCTGATTCAATCCACTGACAGCACGTCAACCCCGATATACCACATCGATCCAATTCACTCTATTCCTTGCCCTCCTTTCACCCTCCTGCATGTTCAGGCTCCGATCACACAAAATCTTTTTCACTCCATCTTTCCACCTCCAATTTGGTCTCCCACTTCTCCTCGTTCCCTCCACCTCCGACACATATATCCTCTTGGTCAATCTTTCCTCACTCATTCTCTCCATGTGCCCAAACCATTTCAAAACACCCTCTTCTGCTCTCTCAACCGCGCTCTTTTTATTTCCACACATCTCTCTTACCCTTACGTTACTTACTCGATCAAACCACCTCACACCACACATTGTCCTCAAACATCTCATTTCCAGCACATCCATCCTCCTGCGCACAACTCTATCCATAGCCCACGCCTCGCAACCATACAACATTGTTGGAACCACTATTCCTTCAAACATACCCATTTTTGCTTTCCGAGATAATGTTCTCGACTTCCACACATTCTTCAAGGCTCCCAGGATTTTCGCCCCCTCCCTCACCCTATGATCCACTTCCGCTTCCATGGTTCCATTCGCTGCCAGATCCACTTCCAGATATCTAAAACTCTTTACTTCCTCCAGTTTTGCTTCATTCAAACTTACCTCCCAATTGACTTGACCCTCAACCCTACTGTACCTAATAACCTTGCTCTTATTCACATTTACTCTTAACTTTCTTCTTTCACACACTTTACCAAACTCAGTCAACAGCTTCTGCAGTTTCTCACATGAATCAGCCACCAGCGCTGTTTCATCAGCGAACAACAATTGACTCACTTCCCAAGCTCTCTCATCCACAACAGACTTCATACTTGCCCCTCTTTCCAAAACTCTTGCATTCACCTCCCTAACAACCCCATCCATAAACAAATTAAACAACCATGGAGACATCACACACCCCTGCCGCAAACCTACATTCACTGAGAACCAATCACTTTCTTCTCTTCCTACACGTACACATGCCTTACATCCTCGATAAAAACTTTTCACTGCTTCTAACAACTTGCCTCCCACGCCATATATTCTTAATACCTTCCACAGAGTATCTCTATCAACTCTATCATATGCCTTCTTCAGATCCATAAAAAACAAATCCATTTGCTTTTCTAAGTATTTTTCACATACATTCTTCAAAGCAAACACCTGATCCACACATCCTCTGCCACTTCTGAAACCACACACTATATATAAATATATATATATATATATATATATATATATATATATATATATATATATATATATATATATATATATATATATATATATATATATATATATTCTTTTTTTTTTTGCTTTGTCGCTGTCTCCCGCGTTTGCGAGGTAGCGCAAGGAAACAGACGAAAGAAATGGCACAACCCACCCCCATACACATGTATATACATACGTCCACACACGCAAATATACATAGCTACACACCTTTCCATGGTTTACCCCAGACGCTTCACATGCCCTGATTCAATCCACTGACAGTACGTCAACCTAGGTATACCATATCGATCCAATTCACTCTATTCCTTGCCCTCCTTTCACCCTCCTGCATGTTCAGGCCCCGATCACACAAAATCTTTTTCACTCCATCTTTCCACCTCCAATTTGGTCTCCCACTTTTCCTCGTTTCCTCCACCTCCGACACATATATCCTCTTGGTCAATCTTTCCTCACTCATTCTCTCCATGTGCCCAAACCATTTGAAAACACCCTCTTCTGCTCTCTCAACCACGCTCTTTTTATTTCCACACATCTCTCTTACCCTTACGTTACTTACTCGATCAAACCACCTCACACCACACATTGTCCTTAAATATCTCATTTCCAGCACATCCATCCTCCTGCGCACAACTCTATCCATAGCCATATATATATATATATATATATATATATATATATATATATATATATATATATATATATATATATATATATATATATATATATATATATATATATATATATGTATATATATATATATATATATATATATATATATATATATATTTCATTCATTTATCTATTTTGCTTTGTCGCTGTCTCCCGCGAAAGCGAGGTAGCGCAAGGAAACAGGCGAAAGAAATGGCCCAACCCACCCCCATACATATGTATATACATACACGTCCGCACAGGCAAATATACATACCTATACATCTCAATGTACACATACATATACAAACACAGACATATACATATATACACATGTACATAATTCATACTGTCTACCTTTATTTATTCTCATCGCCACCTCGCCACACATGGAATAACATCCCCCTCCCCCCTCATGTGTGGGAGGTAGCGCTAGGAAAAGACAACAAAGGCCCCATTTGTTCACACTCAGTCTCTAGCTGTCATGTAATAATGCCCGCAACCACAGCTCCCTTTCCATATCCATGCCCCAGACAACTTTCCATGCTTTACCCCAGACGCTTCACATGACCTGATTCAATCCATTGACAGCACGTCGACCCCAGTATACCACATCAATCCTATTCACTCTATTCATTGCCCGACTTTCACCCTACTGCATGTTCAGGCCCCGATCACTCAAAATCTTTTTCACTCCATCTTTCCACCTCTAATTTGGTCTCCCACTTCTCCTCGTTCCCTCCACCTCTGACACATATATCCTCTTGGTCAATCTTTCCTCACTCATTCTCTCCATGTGCCCAAACCATTTCAAAACACCCTCTTCTGCTCTCTCAATCACGCTCTTTTTATTTCCACACATCTCTCTTACCCTTACATTACTTACTCGATCAAACCACGTCACACCACATATTGTCCTAAAACATCTCATTTCCATCACATCCACCCTCCTGCGCACGACTCTATCCATAGTCCACGCCTCGTAACCATACAA
>NC_092269.1:16049941-16061698 GCF_036320965.1 Panulirus ornatus
ATATATATATATATATATATATATATATATATATAAATATATATATATATATATATATATATGTATATATATATATATATATATATATATATATATATATATATATTTCATTCATTTATCTATTTTGCTTTGTCGCTGTCTCCCGCGAAAGCGAGGTAGCGCAAGGAAACAGGCGAAAGAAATGGCCCAACCCACCCCCATACATATGTATATACATACACGTCCGCACAGGCAAATATACATACCTATACATCTCAATGTACACATACATATACAAACACAGGCATATACATATATACACATGTACATAATTCATACTGTCTACCTTTATTTATTCTCATCGCCACCTCGCCACACATGGAATAACATCCCCCTCCCCCCTCATGTGTGGGAGGTAGCGCTAGGAAAAGACAACAAAGGCCCCATTTGTTCACACTCAGTCTCTAGCTGTCATGTAATAATGCCCGCAACCACAGCTCCCTTTCCATATCCATGCCCCAGACAACTTTCCATGCTTTACCCCAGACGCTTCACATGACCTGATTCAATCCATTGACAGCACGTCGACCCCAGTATACCACATCAATCCTATTCACTCTATTCATTGCCCGACTTTCACCCTACTGCATGTTCAGGCCCCGATCACTCAAAATCTTTTTCACTCCATCTTTCCACCTCTAATTTTGGTCTCCCACTTCTCCTCGTTCCCTCCACCTCTGACACATATATCCTCTTGGTCAATCTTTCCTCACTCATTCTCTCCATGTGCCCAAACCATTTCAAAACACCCTCTTCTGCTCTCTCAATCACGCTCTTTTTATTTCCACACATCTCTCTTACCCTTACATTACTTACTCGATCAAACCACGTCACACCACATATTGTCCTAAAACATCTCATTTCCATCACATCCACCCTCCTGCGCACGACTCTATCCATAGTCCACGCCTCGTAACCATACAACATTGTTGGAACCACTATTCCTTCAAACATACCCATTTTTGCTTTCCGAGATAATGTTCTCGACTTCCACACATTCTTCAAGGCTCCCATGATTTTCGCCCCCGCCCCCCACCCTATGATTCACTTCCGCTTCCATGGTTCCATCCGATGCCAGATCCACTCCCAGATATCTAAAACACTTCACTTCCTCCAGTTTTCTCCATTCAAACTTACCTCCCAATTGACTTGACCCTCAACCCTACTGTACCAATCTCAGTCACCAGCTTCTGCAGTTTCTCACATGAATCAGCCACCAGCGTTGTATCATCACCGAACAACAAATGACGCACTTCCCAAGCTCTCTCATCCACAACAGACTGCATACTTGCTCCTCTTTCCAAAACTTTTGCATTCACCTCTCTAACAGCCCCATCCATAAACAAATTAAACAACCATAGAGATATCACACACCCCTGCCGCAAACCTACATTCACTGAGAACCAATCACTTTCCTCTCTTCCTACACGTGCACATGTCTTACATCCTCTATAAAAACTTTTCACTGCTTCTAATTTCTTGCCTCCAACACCATATATTCTTAGTACCTTCCACAGAGCATCTCTATCAACTCTATCATATGCCTTCTCCAGATCCATAAATGCTACATACAAATCCATTTGCTTTTCTAAGCATTTCTCACATACATTCTTCAAAGCAAACACCTGATCCACACATCCTCTACCACTTCTGAAACGCAGTGCTCTTCCCAATCTGATGCTTTGTCCATGCCTTCACCCTCTCAATCAATACCCTCCCATATAATTTACCAGGAATGCTCAACAAACTTATACCTCTGTAATTTGAGCACTCACTCTTATCCCCTTTGCCTTTGTACAATTGCACTATGCAAGCATTCCGCCAATCCTCAGGCACCTCACCATGAGTCATACATACATCAAATAAGCTTACCAACCAGTTAACAATACAGTCACCACCTTTTTTAATAAATTCCACTGCAATACCATCCAAACCTGCTGCCATGCCAGCTTTCATCTTCCGCAAAGCTTTTACTACCTCTTCTCTGTTTACCCAATCATTTTCCCTATCCCTCTCACTTTGCACACCACCTCGACCAAAACACCCTATATCTGCCACTCTATCATCAAACACATTCAACAAACCTTCAAAATACTCACTCCATCTCCTCACATCACCACTACTTGTTATGACCTCCCCATTAGTCCCCTTCACTGGAGTTCCCATTTGCTCCCCTGTCTTACGCACTTAATTCACCTCCTTCCAAAACATCTTTTTATTCTCCCTAAAACTTAATGATACTCTCTCATCCCAAATCTCATTTGCCCTCTTTTTCACCTCTTGCACTTTTCTCTTTACCTCCTGCCTCTTTCTTTTATACATTTCCCACTTATTTGCATTTTTTCCCTGTAAAATCGTCCAAATATATATATATATAAATACATTTATATATATCCACATATGCCATATAAACTTCCAACAGCCAGGATCGAACCCCGGACCCCTGTGAAACAGGCGGAAATGCTACCGCTAGGCTATCGGCCTGGCTAATAGGAAATAACTATTCGAATACTATGCACTCGAATACCCTTCGTCGCACGTTGGTGAGCAACGGGGTCTACACCGGTCATCTCACAACGGGCGGACATAGCCAGCAGATTGCATTTTACTGAACCTAACTGTAAAACACGTGATATATGAATGCGGACAAAATGCATAGGAACACGCAGCTTCATAGAACATACAAACCTCTAACAGCCAGGATCGAAACCGGGACCCCTGTGTAACAGGAGGGAATGCTACAGCTAAACTATGGGCCTGGTTCATAGGAAATAGCTATTCGAATATTATATACTCGAATACCCTTCGTCTCACGTTGGTGAGCAACGGGGTCTACACCGGTTATTTCCCACAGAGATCTTGGCCGTTGGAGGTTTATATTTTCTATGAAAGTGCACGTTCATATGCACTTTGTTCGGATTCATATACCTCTGCGTTGTACAGTTAGGTTCGGTAAAATGCTATCTGCTGGCTATGCGCGCCTGTTGGGAAATGACCGATATAGACCCCGTTGCTCACCAACGTACGACAAAGGGTATTCGAGCACATAGTATTCGAATAGATAATTCCTACTAGCCAGGCCCATAGTCTAGCGGTAGCATTCCCGCGTGTTTCACAGGGGTCCCGGGTTCGATCCTGGCTGTTGGAGGTTTGTATGTTCTATGAAGGTACGTGTTCCTATGCACTTTTTTCGTATTTATATACCTCCGTGTTGTACAGTTAGGTTCGGTAAAAATGCTATCTACTGGCTATGTGCGACATTTGGGATATGACCGGTATAGACCCCGTTGCTCAACAACGTGAGACGAAGGGTATTCGAACACAGTATTCAAATAGTTATTTCTTATTAGCCAGGCCCATAGCCTAGCGGTGGAATTCCCGCCTGTTTCACATGGGTCCCAGGTTCGATCTTGGCTGTTGGAGGCTTATATATTCTATGAAGGTGCGCGTTCCTATACACTTGTCCGTATATGTATATGTATATACATATAGATATATATATATATATATATATATATATATATATATATATATATATATATATATATATATATATATATATATATATATATATATATATATATATATATATATATATATATATATATATATATATATATATATTAATATATATATATATATATATATATATATATATATATATATATATATATATATATATATATATATATATATATATATATATATATATATATATATATATATATATATATATATATATATATATATATATATATATATATATATATATATATATATATATATATATATATATATATATATATATATAAATATATATATATATACATATATATATATATATATATATATATATATATATATATATATATATATATATATATATATTTTTTTTTTTTTTTTTTTTATTCCTCGTCGCTGTCTCCCGCGTTTGCGAGGTAGCGCAAGGAAACAGACGAAAGAAATGGCCCAACCCCCCCCATACACATGTACATACACACGTCCACACACGCAAATATACATACCTACACAGCTTTCCATGGTTTACCCCGGACGCTTCACATGCCTTGATTCAATCCACTGACATCACGTCAACCCCTGTATACCACATCGCTCCAATTCACTCTATTCCTTGCCCTCCTTTCACCCTCCTGCATGTTCAGGCCCCGATCACACAAAATCCTTTTCACTCCATCTTTCCACCTCCAATTTGGTCTCCCTCTTCTCCTCGTTCCCTCCACCTCCGACACATATATCCTCTTGGTCAATCTTTCCTCACTCATTCTCTCCATGTGCCCAAACCATTTCAAAACACCCTCTTCTGCTCTCTCAACCACGCTCTTTTTATTTCCACACATCTCTCTTACCCTTACGTTAATCACTCGATCAAACCACCTCACACCACACATTGTCCTCAAACATCTCATTTCCAGCACATCCATCCTCCTGCACACAACTCTATCCATAGCCCACGCCTCGCAACCATACAAAATTGTTGGAACCAATATTCCTTCAAACATACCCATTTTTGCTTTCCGAGATAATGTTCTCGACTTCCACAAATTCTTCAAGGCCCCCAGAATTTTCGCACCCTCCTCCACCCTATGATCCACTTCCGCTTCCACGGTTCCATCCGCTGCCATATCCACTCCCAGATATCTAAAACACTTCACTTCCTCCAGTTTCTCTCCATTCAAACTCACCTCCCAATTGACTTGACCCTCAACCCTACTGTACCAATCTCAGTCACCAGCTTCTGCAGTTTCTCACATGAATCAGCCACCAGCGTTGTATCATCACCGAACAACAAATGACGCACTTCCCAAGCTCTCTCATCCACAACAGACTGCATACTTGCTCCTCTTTCCAAAACTTTTGCATTCACCTCTCTAACAGCCCCATCCATAAACAAATTAAACAACCATAGAGATATCACACACCCCTGCCGCAAACCTACATTCACTGAGAACCAATCACTTTCCTCTATTCCTACACGTGCACATGTCTTACATCCTCTATAAAAACTTTTCACTGCTTCTAATTTCTTGCCTCCAACACCATATATTCTTAGTACCTTCCACAGAGCATCTCTATCAACTCTTTCATATGCCTTCTCCAGATCCATAAATGCTACATACAAATCCATTTGCTTTTCTAAGCATTTCTCACATACATTCTTCAAAGCAAACACCTGATCCACACATCCTCTACCACTTCTGAAACGCAGTGCTCTTCCCAATCTGATGCTTTGTCCATGCCTTCACCCTCTCAATCAATACCCTCCCATATAATTTACCAGGAATGCTCAACAAACTTATACCTCTGTAATTTGAGCACTCACTCTTATCCCCTTTGCCTTTGTACAATTGCACCATGCAAGCATTCCGCCAATCCTCAGGCACCTCACCATGAGTCATACATACATTAAATAAGCTTACCAACCAGTTAACAATACAGTCACCACCTTTTTTAATAAATTCCACTGCAATACCATCCAAACCTGCTGCCATGCCAGCTTTCATCTTCCGCAAAGCTTTTACTACCTCTTCTCTGTTTACCCAATCATTTTCCCTATCCCTCTCACTTTGCACACCACCTCGACCAAAACACCCTATATCTGCCACTCTATCATCAAACACATTCAACAAACCTTCAAAATACTCACTCCATCTCCTCACATCACCACTACTTGTTATGACCTCCCCATTAGTCCCCTTCACTGGAGTTCCCATTTGCTCCCCTGTCTTACGCACTTAATTCACCTCCTTCCAAAACATCTTTTTATTCTCCCTAAAACTTAATGATACTCTCTCATCCCAAATCTCATTTGCCCTCTTTTTCACCTCTTGCACTTTTCTCTTTACCTCCTGCCTCTTTCTTTTATACATTTCCCACTTATTTGCATTTTTTCCCTGTAAAATCGTCCAAATATATATATATATATAAATACATTTATATATATCCACATATGCCATATAAACTTCCAACAGCCAGGATCGAACCCCGGACCCCTGTGAAACAGGCGGAAATGCTACCGCTAAGCTATCGGCCTGGCTAATAGGAAATAACTATTCGAATACTATGCACTCGAATACCCTTCGTCGCACGTTGGTGAGCAACGGGGTCTACACCGGTCATCTCACAACGGGCGGACATAGCCAGCAGATTGCATTTTACTGAACCTAACTGTAAAACACGTGATATATGAATGCGGACAAAATGCATAGGAACACGCAGCTTCATAGAACATACAAACCTCTAACAGCCAGGATCGAAACCGGGACCCCTGTGTAACAGGAGGGAATGCTACAGCTAAACTATGGGCCTGGTTCATAGGAAATAGCTATTCGAATATTATATACTCGAATACCCTTCGTCTCACGTTGGTGAGCAACGGGGTCTACACCGGTTATTTCCCACAGAGATCTTGGCCGTTGGAGGTTTATATTTTCTATGAAAGTGCACGTTCATATGCACTTTGTTCGGATTCATATACCTCTGCGTTGTACAGTTAGGTTCGGTAAAATGCTATCTGCTGGCTATGCGCGCCTGTTGGGAAATGACCGATATAGACCCCGTTGCTCACCAACGTACGACAAAGGGTATTCGAGCACATAGTATTCGAATAGATAATTCCTACTAGCCAGGCCCATAGTCTAGCGGTAGCATTCCCGCGTGTTTCACAGGGGTCCCGGGTTCGATCCTGGCTGTTGGAGGTTTGTATGTTCTATGAAGGTAGGTGTTCCTATGCACTTTTTTCGTATTTATATACCTCCGTGTTGTACAGTTAGGTTCGGTAAAAATGCTATCTACTGGCTATGTGCGACATTTGGGATATGACCGGTATAGACCCCGTTGCTCAACAACGTGAGAGGAAGGGTATTCGAACACAGTATTCAAATAGTTATTTCTTATTAGCCAGGCCCATAGCCTAGCGGTGGAATTCCCGCCTGTTTCACAGGGGTCCCAGGTTCGATCTTGGCTGTTGGAGGCTTATATATTCTATGAAGGTGCGCGTTCCTATACACTTGTCCGTATATGTATATGTATATACATATAGATATATATATATATATATATATATATATATATATATATATATATATATATATATATATATATATATATATATATATATATATATATATATATATATATATATATATATATATATTTTTTTTTTTTTTTTTTTATACCTCGTCGCTGTCTCCCGCGTTTGCGAGGTAGCGCAAGGAAACAGACGAAAGAAATGGCCCAACCCCCCCCATACACATGTACATACACACGTCCACACACGCAAATATACATACCTACACAGCTTTTCATGGTTTACCCCGGACGCTTCACATGCCTTGATTCAATCCACTGACATTACGTCAACCCCTGTATACCACATCGCTCCAATTCACTCTATTCCTTGCCCTCCTTTCACCCTCCTGCATGTTCAGGCCCCGATCACACAAAATCCTTTTCACTCCATCTTTCCACCTCCAATTTGGTCTCCCTCTTCTCCTCGTTCCCTCCACCTCCGACACATATATCCTCTTGGTCAATCTTTCCTCACTCATTCTCTCCATGTGCCCAAACCATTTCAAAACACCCTCTTCTGCTCTCTCAACCACGCTCTTTTTATTTCCACACATCTCTCTTACCCTTACGTTAATCACTCGATCAAACCACCTCACACCACACATTGTCCTCAAACATCTCATTTCCAGCACATCCATCCTCCTGCACACAACTCTATCCATAGCCCACGCCTCGCAACCATACAAAATTGTTGGAACTAATATTCCTTCAAACATACCCATTTTTGCTTTCCGAGATAATGTTCTCGACTTCCACAAATTCTTCAAGGCCCCCAGAATTTTCGCACCCTCCTCCACCCTATGATCCACTTCCGCTTCCACGGTTCCATCCGCTGCCATATCCACTCCCAGATATCTAAAACACTTCACTTCCTCCAGTTTCTCTCCATTCAAACTCACCTCCCAATTGACTTGACCCTCAACCCTACTGTACCTAATAACCTTGCTCTTATTCACATTTACTCTTAACTTTCTTCTTCCACACACTTTACCAAACTCAGTCACCAGCTTCTGCAGTTTCTCACATGAATCAGCCACCAGCGCTGTATCATCAGCGAACAACAACTGACTCACTTCCCAGACTCTCTCATCCACAACAGACTTCATACTTGCCCCTCTTTCCAAAACTCTTGCATTTACCTCCCTAACAACCCCATCCATAAACAAATTAAACAACCATGGAAACATCACACACCCCTGCCGCAAACCTATATTCACTGAGAACCAATCACTTTCCTTTCTTCCTACATGTACACATGCCTTACATCCTCGATAAAAACTTTTCACTGCTTCTAACAACTTTCCTCCGACACCATATATTCTTAATACCTTCCACAGAGCATCTCTATCAACTCTATCATATGCCTTCTCCAGATCCATAAATGCTGCATACAAATCCATTTGCTTTTCTAAGTATTTCTCACATACATTCTTCAAAGCAAACACCTGATCCACACATCCTCTACCACTTCTAAAACCACACTGCTCTTCCCCAATCTGATGCTCTGTACATGCCTTCACCCTCTCAATCAATACCCTCCCATATAATTTACCAGGAATACTCAACAAACTTATACCTCTGTAATTTGAGCACTCACTCTTATCCCCTTTGCCTTTGTACAATGGCACTATGCACGCATTCCGCCAATCCACAGGCACCTCACCATGAGTCATACATACATTAAATAACCTTACCAACCAGTCAACAATACAGTCACCCCCTTTTTTAATAAATTCCACTGCAATACCATCCAAACCTGCTGCCTTGCCGGCTTTCATCTTCCGCAAAGCTTTCACTACCTCTACTCTGTTTACCAAATCATTTTCCCTAACCCTCTCACTTTGCACACCACCTCGACCAAAACACCCTATATCTGCCACTCTATCATCAAACACATTCAACAAACCTTCAAAATACTCACTCCATCTCCTTCTCATAAATATATATATATATATATATATATATATATATATATATATATATATATATATATATATATATATATATATATATATATATATATATATATATATATTTCAAGTTAGAAGTTTCAATTTTCTAAATTATTTCTCACTTTTTTCATATGTATATAAATGTATATGTGTGTGTGTGTGTGTATATGTGCGTGTGTATGTGTATGTATATATATATATATATATATATATATATATATATATATATATATATATATATATATATATATATATATATATATATATATATATATATATATATATATATATATATATATATATATATATAGATATACATATATATATATATATATATATATATATATATATATATATATATATATATATATATATATATATATATATATATATATATATATATATATATATATATATATATATATATATATATATATATATATATATATATATATATATTATCCCTGGGGATAGGGGTGAAAGAATACTTTCCACGCATTAATCGCGTGTCGTAGAAGGCGACTAGAGGGGACGGGAGCGGGGGGCCAGAAATCCTCCCCTCCTTGTATTTTTTAACCTTCTAAAATGGGAAACAGAAGAAGGAGTCACGCGGGGAGTGCTCGTCCTCCTCGAAGGCTCAGACTGGGGTGTCTAAATGTGTGTGGATGTAACCAAGATGTGAAAAAAGGAGAGATAGTTAGTATGTTTGAGGAAAGGAACCTGGATGTTTTAGCTCTGAGTGAAACAAAGCTCAAGAGTAAAGGGGAAGAGTGGTTTGGGAATGTCTTGGAAGTAAAGTCAGGGGTTAGTGAGAGGACAAGAGCAAGGGAAGGAGTAGCAGTACTCCTGAAACAGGAGTTGTGGGAGTATGTGATAGAATGTAAGAAAGTAAATTCTCGATTAGTATGGGCAAAACTGAAAGTTAATGGAGAGAGATGGGTGATTATTGGTGCATATACACCTGGGCATGAGAAGAAAGATCATGAGAGGAAATTGTTTTGGGAGCAGCTGAATGAGTGTGTTAGTGGTTTTGATGCACGAGACCGGGTTATAGTGATGGGTGATTTGAATGCAAAGGTGAGTAATGTGGCAGTTGAGGGAATAATTGGTATACATGGGGTGTTCAGTGTTGTAAATGGAAATGGTGAAGAGCTTGTAGATTTATGTGCTGAAAAAGGAATGGCGATTGGGAATAACTGGTTTAAAAAGCGAGATATACATAAGTATACGTATGTAAGTAGGAGAGATGGCCAGAGAGCGTTATTGGATTACGTGTTAATTGACAGGCGCGCGAAAGAGAGACTTTTGGATGTTAATGTGCTGAGAGGTGCAACTGGAGGGATGTCTGATCATTATCTTCTGGAGGCTAAGGTGAAGATTTGTATGGGTTTTCAGAAAAGAAGAGTGAATGTTGGGGTGAAGAGGGTGGTGAGAGTAAGTGAGCTTGGGAAGGAGACTTGTGTGAGGAAGTACCAGGAGAGACTGAGTACTGAATGGGAAAAGGTGAGAATAATGGAAGTAAGGGGAGTGGGGGAGGAATGGGAATCAGAGATGGATTGCGCAAAAGATGCTTGTGGCATGAGAAGAGTGGGAGGTGGGTTGATTAGAAAGGGTAGTGAGTGGTGGGATGAAGAAGTAAGATTATTAGTGAAGGAGAAGAGAGAGGCATTTGGACGATTTTTGCAGGGAAAAAATGCAATTGAGTGGGAGATGTATAAAAGAAAGAGACAGGAGGTTAAGAGAAAGGTGCAAGAGGTAAAAAAGAGGGCAAATGAGAGTTGGGGTGAGAGAGCATCATTAAATTTTAGGAAGAATAAAAAGATGTTCTGGAAGGAGGTAAATAAAGTGCGTAAGACAAGGGTGCAAATGGGAACCTCAGTGAAGGGCGCAAATGGGGAGGTGATAACAAGTAGTAATGATGTGAGAAGAAGATGGAGTGAGTATTTTGAAAGTTTGTTGAATATGTTTTATGATAGAGTGGCAGATATAGGGTGTTTTGGTCGAGGTGGTGTGCAAAGTAAGAGGGTTAGGGAAAATGATTTGGTAAGCAGAGAAGAGGTAGTAAAAGCTTTGCGGAAGATGAAAGCCGGCAAGGCAGCAGGTTTGGATGGTATTGCAGTGGAATTTATTAAAAAAGAGGGTGATTGTATTATTGACTGGTTGGTAAGGTTATTTAATGTATGTATGACTCATGGTGAGGTGCCTGAGGATTGGCGGAATGCGTGCATAGTGCCATTGTACAAAGGCAAAGGGGATAAGAGTGAGTGCTCAAATTACAGAGGTATAAGTTTGTTGAGTATTCCTGGTAAATTATATGGGAGGTTATTGATTGAGAGGGTGAAGACATGTACAGAGCATCAGATTGGGGAAGAGCAGTGTGGTTTCAGAATTGGTAGAGGATGTGTGGATCAGGTGTTTGCTTTGAAGAATGTATGTGAGAAATACTTAGAAAAGCAAATGGATTTGTATGTAGCATTTATGGATCTGAAGAAGGCATATGATAGAGTTGATAGAGATGCTCTGTGGAGGTTATTAAGAATATATGGTGTGTGAGGCAAGTTGTTAGAAGCAGTGAAAAGTTTTTATCAAGGATGTAAGGCATGTGTACGTGTAGGAAGAGAGGAAAGTGA
This sequence comes from Panulirus ornatus, assembly GCF_036320965.1. Taxonomy (NCBI): domain Eukaryota; kingdom Metazoa; phylum Arthropoda; class Malacostraca; order Decapoda; family Palinuridae; genus Panulirus; species Panulirus ornatus. Next base: position 16,061,652 of record NC_092269.1, read on the forward strand.
TTGGTTCTCAGTGAATGTAGGTTTGCGGCATGGGTGTGTGATGTCTC
>NC_092269.1:16061798-16068523 GCF_036320965.1 Panulirus ornatus
AACGCTCTCTGGCATCTTTATACTTACCTTTCAGTATACTTATGTACATCTCTTTTTTATTAATCAGGTAGTCCCGATTTTCGGATCTTTTTCCGAAATAAATCTACAACGCTCTTCACCATTTTCCATTTACAACACTGAAACCTATGAGCACCAATTATTCCCTCATGTGCCACATTGCTTACTTTGCATTCAAATCACCCATCACTATAACCCGGTCTCATGCATCAACACTACTAACACACTCACTCAGCTGCTCCTAAAACACTTGCCTCTTATGATCTTTCTTCTCATGCCCAGGTGTATATGCACCAAAAATCACCCATCTCTCTCCATCCACTTTCTGTTTCACCCATATCAATCTAGAATTTACTTTCTTACACTTTATCACATACTCCCCCCACTCCTGTTTCAGGAGTAGTGCTACTCTTTTTCTTGCTCTTGTCCTCTCACTAACCCCTAACTTTACTCCCAAGACATTCCCACTCTTCCTCTTTATCCTTGAGCTTCGTTTCACTCAGAGCCAAATCATTGAGGTCTCTTTCCTCAAACATACTACCTATCTCTCGTTTTTTCTCATCCTGGTTACATCCACATACATTTAGACACCCCAGTCTGAGCTTTCGAGGAGGATGAGCACTCCCCTCGTTACTCGTTTTGTTTCCCCTTTTAGAAAGTTAAAATTCAAGGAGGTAAGGGATTCTAGCCCCCGCTCCCGTCCCCTTTAGTCGCATTCTACGATACGTGAGAAATGCGAGAATGCCAAATTCACACATATCCATATTTAAGCTCTCTTTTGTAATGCACGAAAACCAAGGTCCCGTCGAGAATGTAACGACCAAATTGGAAGTATTTCAACAACTATGGTCTGTGAGCAGGAGTCACACACCTTGTATATTTGTCAGGGAAGAGTGGTAGTTGTGTAGTGAAGGCGAGGCCCCTGGTGGACGACCATTGTGCTAGCCGCATTGCTCTCTGTTCTGGAGAGCTGTATGGCAACTTCATGTATAAGTTGCATCTTGAGAAATATGCATAAAATGTTATAGATTTTGCAGTACTAATTTTTGTTCTTCTTTAATTCCTCATAAGTCTGTTAAAAATATAAGTTCTACATGATAGAAACGTAAGAATATTGTTCAAAATGATAAAATTCATATGATTTATTGTGATTTTCTTAAACATTTTAATTTTGATAAATGATATTCTGTAAACAAATTCTAATAGGAAAAACATTTTCACATTTAACACCTTATCCATTTCCGTGAGTCATCTAGTATCAAAAACATGGCATTCATCCTAGACAACGTCTTGTGTAGGTCCTGCAGCTGCTGGAGTTGCAGGCGGGTGAGGACGAGGAGCCTGGTGGACCACAGCAGGAGGCGGCTCCTGAGGGACCCCTGGGCGAAGGCGGCGAGGAAGGCTGGGTCGTCGCTCACCACCACCACCGTCACGCACCATGACAACTGACGAAGCTGTTGGTGATGGTAGTGTAGTAGAGATAGTGAGAGTGCAACCTACCTAAACGCCTCGATAGTTAAACAAGACTGACCTGTTGGTTCTCGCATTGATGTAAGAGTGATTGCCTCATTTTGTGACCTACGCTCCGTAGGAGGATTATAAGGGTGACTTATCCGCCGAATGGGTATTGAAAGTGAGCTACCCGCCATAGGGGTGCTGGAGGAGTGGCCCAGCTATCGTAAAAGTACTGTAAGAGTGACTTACCTGCGGCAAGAGCACCGTAAAAGCAACCTACCCGACTTGGGAGTACTGTAAGAGTGACCTACCTATCGTTGGGGCACTAGAAGAGTGACTTAACCATCTTAGAGGTACTGGCAGAATGACCTACCGGACGCTGGAGTACTGTAAGAGTGAAGAACCCGCCTAAATAGCACTGCAAGAGTGACCTACTCACCTTAAGGGTACTTGCAGAGTGACCTATCTGCCGCTAGAGTACTGTAAGAATAAAGATCCCGCCTTAATAGTACTGTAAGAGTGACGTAACCACCTCAGTGACAAGTCTGAGAGTGACTTACCCGGCGAGTTTTGCTGAAGACGTCAGCCAGTTGCCCCTGCGTCACGTTGCCGTTCGGGCCGCCTGTCAACACCTTATACACACTAGTGCCCCAGCCAACTCGCAAACCCAAAAATTCCTGAAAAGAAAGTCTGATTTTGATGCAATACCAACACTTACTGAATACTGATAATAACCAAAGAGGAAGAATCTAAATGATATTGATTACCCATAGAAAACGAATCATATCTAATTCAATACATTTGTGGGTACTCACGGTATGAATGGTGGTGGCAGAGGTGCTGCCATCTGTGAAGAAGAGAAGGGAACAACGAGGACCAGACACTGTATCCAACACTGACTCAAGGGCTTCAGAAACTGATCCTACAGAGTTCTGATTGACTGGGGCAAAAATATACCGTACATTAAAACATCATAGATGAAAAATAATTATATCACATTTATCATATTTTCTATTCGCAACACATTTCATAAGAAACTTCATTGCTTGATTAGTTCACTCTGAGCGAGGAGACATCCAGAAGAAGCTTACAACTATCACATCATATGAGAAGAAGGAAACAAATACATCGGAATCCAGTCAGCTTGTTCTTACATCAAAAAAAAATATTTTAACATAATTTTTCATAAACACACACACACACACACACACACACACTATATATATATATATATATATATATATATATATATATATATATATATATATATATATATATATATATATATATATATATATATATATATATATATATATATTTTTTTTTTTTTTTTTTTTTCTTTTTTTTTTCATACTATTCGCCATTTCCCGCGATAGCGAGGTAGCGTTAAGAACAGAGGACTGGGCCTTTGAGGGAATACCCTCACCTGGCCCCCTTCTCTGTTCCTTCTTTTGGAAAATTAAAATGAAAAAATGAGAGGGGAGGATTTCCAGCCCCCCGCTCCCTTCCCTTTTAGTCGCCTTCTACGACACACAGGGAATACGTGGGAAGTATTCTTTCTCCCCTATCCCCAGGGATATATATATATATATATATATATATATATATATATATATATATATAGTGAGGTGCCTGAGGATTGGCGGAATGCGTGCATAGTGCCATTGTACAAAGGCAAAGGGGATAAGAGTGAGTGCTCAAATTACAGACGTATAAGTTTGTTGAGTATTCCTGGTAAATTATATTGGAGGGTATTGATTGAGAGGGTGAAGGCATGTACAGAGCAACAGATTGGGGAAGAGCAGTGTGGTTTCAGAAGTGGTAGAGGATGTGTGGATCAGGTGTTTGCTTTGAAGAATGTATGTGAAAAATACTTAGAAAAGCAAATGGATTTGTATGTAGCATTTATGGATCTGGAGAAGGCATATGATAGAGTTGATAGAGATGCTCTGTGGAAGGTATTAAGAATATATGGTGTGGGAGGTAAGTTGTTAGAAGCAGTGAAAAGTTTTTATCGAGGATGTAAGGCATGTGTACGTGTAGGAAGAGAGGAAATTGATTGGTTCTCAGTGAATGTAGCTTTGCGGCAGGGGTGTGTGATGTCTCCATGGTTGTTTGATTTGTTTATGGATGGGGTTGTTAGGGAGGTGAATGCAAGAGTTTTGGAAAGAGGGGCAAGCATGAAGTCTGTTGTGGATGAGAGAGCTTGGGAAGTTAGTCAGTTGTTGTTCGCTGATGATACAGCGCTGGTGGCTGATTCATGTGAGAAACTGCAGAAGCTGGTGACTGAGTTTGGTAAAGTGTGTGAAAAAAGAAAGTTAAGAGTAAATGTGAATAAGAGCAAGGTTATTAGGTACAGTAGGGTTGAGGGTCAAGTCAATTGGGAGGTGAGTTTGAATGAAGAAAAACTGGAGGAAGTAAAGTGTATTAGATATCTGGGAGTGGATTTGGCAGCGGATGGAACCATGGAAGCGGAAGTCAATCATACGTGGGGGAGGGGGCGAAAATCCTGTGAGCCTTGAAGAATGTCTGGAAGTCGAGAACATTATCTCGGAAAGCAAAAATTGGTATGTTTGAAGGAATCGTGGTTCCAACAATGTTATATGGTTGCGAGGCGTGGGCTATGGATAGAGTTGTGCGCAGGAGGGTGGATGTGCTTGAAATGAGATGTTTGAGGACAATGTGTGGTGTGAGGTGGTTTGATCGAGTAAGTAACGTAAGGGTAAGAGAGATGTGTGGAAATAAAAAGAGCGTGGTTGAGAGAGCAGAAGAGGGTGTTTTGAAATGGTTTAGGCATATGGAGAGAATGAGTGAGGAAAGACTGACCAAGAGGATATATGTGTCGGAGGTGTAGGGAACGAGAAGTGGGAGACCAAATTGGAGGTGGAAAGATGGAGTGAAAAAGATTTTGTGTGATCGGGGCCTGAACATGCAGGAGGGTGAAAGGAGGGCAAGCAATGGAGTGAATTGGATCGATGCGGTATACCGGGGTTGACGTGCTGTCAGTGGATTGAATCAGGGCATGTGAAGCGTCTGGGATAAACCATGGAAAGCCGTGTAGGTATGTATATTTGCGTGTGTGGACGTGTATGTATATACATGTGTATGGGGGTGGGATGGTCCTTTTCTTTCGTCTGTTTCCTTACGCTACCTTGCAAACGCGGGAGACAGCGACAAATAAAAAAAAAAGAATATATATATATATATATATATATATATATATATATATATATATATATATATATATATATTATACTTTGTCGCTGTCTCCCGCGTTAGCGAAGTAGCGCAAGGATACAGACGTTAGAATGGCCCAACCCACCCACATACACATGTATATACATACACGTCCACACACACACACACACATACATACCTATATATTTCAACGTATACATATATATACATAGACAGAAATATACATATATACACATGTATATAATTCATACTTGCTGCCTTTATTCATTCCCGTCGCCACCCTGCCACACATGAAATGACGACTCCCTCCCCCCGCATGCGCGCGAGGTAGCATTGGGAAAAGACAACAAAGGCCACATTCATTCACACTCAGTCTCTAGCTGTCATGTAGAATGCACCGAAACCACATCTCCCTTTCCACTTCCAGGCCCCAAAAAACTTTCCATGGTTTACCCCAGACGCTTCACATGCTCTGGTTCAATCCATTGACAGCACATCGAATTCGATATACCACGTAGTTCCAATTCACTCCATTCCTTGCACGTCTTTCACCTCCTGTATAATTCAAGCCCCGGTCGCTCAAAATCTTTTTCACTCCATCCTTCCTCCTCCAATTTGATCTCCCACTTCTCGTTCTCTCCACCTCTGACAAATATCCTCTTCATCAATCTTTCTTCTCTCATTCTCTCCATGTGACCAAGCCATTTCAGTGCACCCTTTTCTGCTCTCTCCATCACTAACTTTTTACTAACATATATCTCCATTACTGTTTCATTACTTACTCGATCAAACCACCTCACACCTATATTGTCCTCAAATATTTCATTTCCAACACATCCACCCTCCTCTGCACAACCCTATCTATAACCAACGACTCGCAACCATATAACATTCTTGGACCCACTATTGCTTCAAACATACCTATTATTGCTCTCTAAGATAACGTCCTCGCCCTCCACACATTCTTCAACACTCCCAGAACCATCACGCCCCTCCCCTACCCTGTGACTCACTTCCGCTTCCATGGTTCCATCCGCTGCCAAATCCACTCCCAGATGCCTAAAACACTTCACTTCCTCCAGTTTTTCTCCATTCAAACTTACCTCCTAATTGACTTGTCCCTCAACCATAATGAACCTGATAACCTTGCTCTTGTTCGCAATTACTCTCAACTTTCTTCTTTCACACACTTTATCAAACTCAGACTCCAACTTCTGCAGTTTCTCACACGAGTTAGCCACCAGAGCAGTCATCAGACAACAACAAGTGAATCACCTCCCAAGCCCTCTCGTCTGCAACAAACTGCATATTTGCCCTTCTCTCCAAGACTCTTGCATTCACCTCCTTAGTAACCACATCTATAAACAAATTACACAGCCATGGAAACATCACGCACACCTGCCGGAAACTGACATTCACTGAGAAACAGTCACTCACCTCTTTTCCTACTCGTAAACATGCCTTACATCCTCGATAAAACTTTTCACTACTTCCAGCAACTTACCTCCCACACCATATACTTTTGATACCTTCAACAAAGCATCTCGATACATTCTATCCTATACCTTCTCCAGATCCAATAATTCTACATACGAATCCATCTGTTCCTCTAAGCATTTCTCGCCTATATTCTTCAAAGCGAATACCTGATCCACACATACTTTACCAATTCTGAAACCACACTGCTCTTCCCCAATCTGATGCTCTGTACATGCCTTGGCCCTCTCAATCAATACCTTAATATAAAATTTCCCAGGAATACTCAACAAACTTATACCCCTGTACTTTGAACACTCACCTTTATCCTCTTTGCCTTTATACAATGGCACTATGCATGCATTCCGCCACTCCTCAGGCACTTCACCATGAACCATACATACACTGAATATCCTTACCAACCAGTCAACAACACAGTCACCCCCTTTTTCTAATAAATTCCACAGCAATTCCATCCAAACCCTCTGCTTTGTCGACTTTCATCTGCTCTGCCGCAAAGCTTTCACTACCTCTTTTCTGTGTACTAAGCCATTCTCCCTGACCCTCTTACTTTGCAC
>NC_092269.1:16068623-16075448 GCF_036320965.1 Panulirus ornatus
TTTTTTTCTTTCAAACAATTCGCCATTTCCCGATCAGCAAGGTATCGTTAAGACAGAGGACTGGGCTCTGAGGGAATCTATCTTCATACTTGGTCCCCTTCTCTGTTCCTCCCCCCCCTCTCTTTCTCCCCTTTCCCCTTCATTCTTTTGGAAAATTAAAAGAAAAAAAAACAAGATTGGAGGATTTCCAGCCCCCGCTCCTCCCCTTTTAGTCGCCCTTCTAAGGACCGCAGGGAATAAGTGGAAGTATTCTTTCTCCCCTATCCCCAGGGACATATACATATATATATATATATACATATATATATGTGAAAGGATCACAATTGTGGGTGTGATCAAAATATTTCTATGAGTCCACTGGGAGAATGAAACACGATAAGTTACCAAGTGCACTTTCGTGTAATAATCACATCATCAGGGGAGAGAAAAGAAATATAAGTCAGTTGATATACGTCGAAGAGACGAAGCCAGGACCCAGTCGGTGAACATGTTGATTGCCCAAAACATGCAACGAGAATTCATAAACTTATCATTTTACAAATTCTATCAACAATAAAGTTATCTAACTTGTATAGACCATGACTAATGTTACGTTTATAATTCTTTGTATATTTGATAATAGAAGATTCAATTATATTTCTCATGGTAATAGAGGTAGATTATATAACTGAAATGGCGTTACTCCAGTGAATAGAATGATCATTGTTTTTATTGTGATTAAACAAGGCATCTGATTCTTCTCCCTTTCTTATACTATATCAATGTTGCTTAAGTCTAAGAGGAGGATCCTTACCGGTCTACCCAACATAAAATTTATCACAGATTCCATATGACACTTTATAAATGCATCCAAGAGATTTTTCTGGTGAGTTCCTGATTAAGATATTCTTCATAGTATTATTGTTGCTAAAGGCAACATTTCCGTTAAAGTATTTAAGCAACATGGGAAGTAAAGTGAAATGATTATTAAAAGAGATTTTCTAAAAGAATTAAGTTAAAGTACCCAAGATAAATCCCTTAAGTTAGCAAAGAAATCATTTCATAGAGTTGAGCCCAAACCACCCATTGACGCCAAGAATCTTTTAGTTCTCCCTTTTATTTAGAATCTCACTTTACTTCCCATGTTGCTTAAAACTTGTTATATAAATGTTGCCTTCAAGAACAATAATACTACAAAGAATATCTTAACCACGAATTCACCAGAAAATTCTCTTCGATGCATCTATAAAGTGCCATGTGGAAATTGTGAAAAATTTTATGTTTGTCAGACTGGTAAGGATCTTTCTGCTTGACTTAAGCAACACAAACATAGTATAAAAACGGAATGGGACAAGAATCAAATCCCTAGTTCAATTACGTGAAAAACTATGATCATTGTATTGACAGGAGTAATGCCCTCTCAATTAATAACTTTAACTCTAATACCAAGGAAAATATCATTGAATCTTCTATTACCAAATACACAAAGAAATTATAATTTTAATGCTAGTGATTGTCTATACTAATTAGATAATTTTATTGTTGAGGAAATTTTTAAATGATAAGTTTATGAACGCTCGTTGGATCTTTCTGGACAATCACATGTTTACCAAATGGCGTCCTGGTTTCGTCTCTTCGATGTATATCAATTGACTTATATTACTCTCTTGTGACTCTCCTGATGATATGATTATTACACAAAAGAGCACCTGGGAACTTATCTTGTTCCATTTTCCCAGTGGACTCATAGGAAAATATATATATATATATATATATATCGAGGATGTAAGGCATGTGTACGTGTAGGAAGAGAGGAAAGTGATTGGTTCTCAGTGAATGTAGGTTTGCGGCAGGGGTGTGTGATGTCTCCATGGTTGTTTAATTTGTTTATGGATGGGGTTGTAAGGGAGGTAAATGCAAGAGTCCTGGAAAGAGGGGCAAGTATGAAGTCTGTTGGGGATGAGAGAGCTTGGGAAGTGAGTCAGTTGTTGTTCGCTGATGATACAGCGCTGGTGGCTGATTCATGTGAGAAACTGCAGAAGCTGGTGACTGAGTTTGGTAAAGTGTGTGGAAGAAGAAAGTTGAGAGTAAATGTGAATAAGAGCAAGGTTATTAGGTACAGTAGGGGTGAGGGTCAAGTCAATTGGGAGGTGAGTTTGAATGGAGAAAAACTGGAGGAAGTGAAGTGTTTTAGATATCTGGGAGTGGATCTGTCAGCGGATGGAACCATGGAAGCGGAAGTGGATCATAGGGTGGGGGAGGGGGCGAAAATTTTGGGAGCCTTGAAAAATGTGTGGAAGTCGAGAACATTATCTCGGAAAGCAAAAATGGGTATGTTTGAGGGAATAGTGGTTCCAACAATGTTGTATGGTTGCGAGGCGTGGGCTATGGATAGAGATGTGCGCAGGAGGATGGATGTGCTGGAAATGAGATGTTTGAGGACAATGTGTGGTGTGAGGTGGTTTGATCGAGTAAGTAACGTAAGGGTGAGAGAGATGTGTGGAAATAAAAAGAGCGTGGTTGAGAGAGCAGAAGAGGGTGTTTTGAAATGGTTTGGGCACATGGAGAGAATGAGTGAGGAGAGATTGACCAAGAGGATATATGTGTCGGAGGTGGAGGGAACGAGGAGAAGAGGGAGACCAAATTGGAGGTGGAAAGATGGAGTGAAAAAGATTTTGTGTGATCGGGGCCTGAACATGCAGGAGGGTGAAAGGAGGGCAAGAAATAGAGTGAATTGGAGTCATGTGGTATACAGGGGTTGACGTGCTGTCAGTGGATTGAAGCAAGGCATGTGAAGCGTCTGGGGTAAACCATGGAAAGCTGTGTAGGTATGTATATTTGCGTGTGTGGACGTGTGTATATACATGTGTATGGGGGGGGGTTGGGCCATTTCTTTCGTCTGTTTCCTTGCGCTACCTCGCAAACGCGGGAGACAGCGACAAAGTATAAAAAAAAAAAAAAAAAAAAAAAAAAAAAAAAAATGTATATATATATTTATTTTTTTTTCTTTTTTTTCCTTTTCTTTTTCTTTCAAACAATTCGCCATTTCCCGCACTAGCAAGGTAGCGTTAACAACAGATGACTGGGCCTCCAAGGGAATATCCTCACCTGGCCCGCTTCTCTGATCCTTCTTTTGGAAAATTAAAAAAAAGAAAACAAGATGGGAGGATTTCCAGCCCCCCGCTTCCTCCACTTTTAGTCGCCTTCTACGACACGAAGGAAATACGTGGGAAGCATTCTTTCTCCCCTATCCCCAGGGATAATATATATATATATATATATATATATATATATATATATATATATATATATATATATATATATATATATATATATATATATGTATATATATATATATATATATATATATATATATATATATATATATATATATATATATATATACATATACCTCTGTAATTTGAGCACTCACTCTTATCCGCTTTGCCTTTGTACAATGGCACTATGCAAGCATACCGCTAATCCTCAGGCACCTCACCATGAGTCATACATACATTAAATAACCTTATCAACCAGTCAGCAATACAGTCACCCCCTTTTTTAATAAATTCCACTGCAATACCATCCAATACCATCAAATTACAGAGGTATAAGTTTGTTGAGTATTCCTGGTAGATTATATGGGAGGGTATTGATTGAGAGGGTGAAGGCATGTACAGAGCATCAGATTAGGGAAGAGCAGTGTGGTTTCAGAAGTGGTAGAGGATGTGTGGATCAGGTGTTTGCTTTGAAGAATGTATGTGAGAAATACTTAGAAAAGCAAATGGATTTGTATGTAGCATTTATGGATCTGGAGAAGGCATATGATAGAGTTGATAGAGATGCTCTGTGGAAGGTATTAAGAATATATGGTGTGGGAGGCAAGTTGTTAGAAGCAGTGAAAAGTTTTTATCGAGGATGTAAGGCATGTGTACGTGTAGGAAGAGAGGAAAGTGATTGGTTCTCAGTGAATATAGGTTTGCGGCAGGGGTGTGTGATGTCTCCATGGTTGTTTGATTTGTTTATGGATGGGGTTGTTAGGGAGGTGAATGCAAGAGTTTTGGAAAGAGGGGCAAGTATGAAGTCTGTTGGGGATGAGAGAGCTTGGGAAGTGAGTCAGTTGTTGTTCGCTGATGATACAGCGCTGGTGGCTGATTCATGTGAGAAACTGCAGAAGCTGGTGACTGAGTTTGGTAAAGTGTGTGAAAGAAGAAAGTTAAGAGTAAATGTGAATAAGAACAAGGTTATTAGGTACAGTAGGGTTGAGGGTCAAGTCCATTGGGAGGTGAGTTTGAATGGAGAAAAAATGGAGGAAGTAAAGTGTTTTAGATATCTGGGAGTGGATCTAGCAGCGGATGGAACCATGGAAGCGGAAGTGGATCATAGGGTGGGGGATGGGGCGAAAATTCTGGGAGCCTTGAAGAATGTGTGGAAGTCGAGAACATTATCTCGGAAAGCAAAAATGGGTATCTTTGAAGGAATAGTGATTCCAACAATGTTGTATGGTTGCGAGGCGTGGGCTATGGATAGAGTGGTGCGCAGGAGGATGGATGTGCTGGAAATGAGATGTTTGAGGACAATGTGTGGGGTGAGGTGGTTTGATCGAGTAAGTAACGTAAGGGTAAGAGAGATGTGTGGAAATAAAAAGAACGTGGTTGAGAGAGCAGAAGAGGGTGTTTTGAAATGGTTTGGGCACATGGAGAGAATGAGTGAGGAAAGGTTGACCAAGAGGATATATGTGTCGGAGGTGGAGGGAACGAGGAGAAGAGGGAGACCAAATTGGAGGTGGAAAGATGGAGTGAAAAAGATTTTGTGTGATCGGGGCCTGAACATGCAGGAGGGTGAAAGGAGGGCAAGGAATAGAGTTAATTGGAGCGATGTGATATATCGGGGTTGACGTGCTGTCAGTGGATTGAATCAGGGCATGTGAAGCGTCTGGGGTAAACCATGGAAAGCTGTGTAGGTATGTATATTTGCGTGTGTGGACGTATGTATATACATGTGTATGGGGGTGGGTTGGGCCATTTCTTTCGTCTGTTTCCTTGCGCTACCTCGCAAATGCGGGAGACAGCGACAAAGCAAAAAGAAAAAAAAAAAATATATATATATATATATATATATATATATATATATATATGTATATATATATATATATATATATATATATATATATATATATATATATATATATATATATATATATATATATATTATATATCATTTATATTTATTTCATGTTGCTTTGTCGCTGTCTACCGCGTTAACAGAGTAGCGCAAGGAAACAGACGAAAGAATAGCCCGACCCACCTAAATACACATGTATATACATACACGTCCACACACGCAAATATACATACTTATACATCACAACGTATACTTATATATACACACACAGACTTATACATATATACAGATGTACATAAGTCATATTATCTACCTTTATTCATTTCCATCGTCACTCCACCACACATGAAATAACAACTCCCTCCTCCCTCATGTGTGCGAGGTAGCGCTAGGAAAGGACAATAATGGCCACCTTCGTTTACACTCAGTCTCTAACTGTCATGTAATAATGCACCGAAACAACACCTCTCTTTCCATATCCAGGCACCACAGAACCTTCCATGGTTTACCCTGGACGCTTCATATGCCCAGTTTCAATCCACTGACAACACGTCGACCCCAGTATACCACATCGTTCCACTTCACTCAATTCCTTTCATGCCTTTCACCCTTTTGCATGTTCAGTCCCCGATCACTCAAAATCTTTTTCACTCCATCTTTCCACCTCCAATTTGGTCTCCCGCTTCTCCTCGGTCCATCCAACTCTGACATTTATATCCTCTTGGTCAATCTTTCCTCACTCATTCTCTCCATGTGACGAAACCATTTCAAAACACCCTCCTCTGCTCTCTCAAGCACACTCTTTTTACTACCACACATCTCTCTTACCATATCATTACTTACTCGATCAAACACCTCACAGTACATATAGTCCTCAAATACCTAATTTCCAGCATATCCATCCACCTCTACATAACTCTATCCATAGCCCACGCCTGGCAACCATATAACATTGTTGGAACCACTATTCCTTCAAACATACCCATTTTTGCTTTCCGAGAAAATGTTCTCGACTCCCGAACATTCTTCATTGCTCCCAGAATTTTCACCTCCTCCCAAACCCTATGAGTCACTTCCGCTTCCATGGTTCCATCCGCTGCCAAATCCCCTCCCAGATATCTAAAACACTTCACTTCCTCCATTTTTTCTCCATTCAAACTTACCTCCCAATTAACTTACTTCCCAATTACCACTACTGTGCCTAATATCCTTACTCTTATTCACATTACCTCTCAGGTTTCTTCTATCACACACTTTACCAAACTTAGTCACCAGCTTCTGCAGTTTCTCATATGAATCAGCCACCAGCGCTGTATCGTCAGCGAACAACAACTGACTCACTTCCCAAGCTCTCTCATCCCCTGAACATGCAGGAGGGTGAAAGGAGGGCAAGGAGTAGAGTGAATTGGATCGATGTGGTATACCGGGGTTGACGTGCTGTCAGTGGATTGAATCAGGGCATGTGAACGTCTTGGGTAAACCATGAAAAGCTGTGTAGGTATGTATATTTGTGTGTGTGGACGTATGTATATACATGTGTATGTGGGTGGGTTGGGCCATTTCTTTCGTCTGTATCCTTGCCCTACCTCGCAAACGCGGGAGACAGCGACAAAGCAAAAAAAAAAAAAAGAAAAATATAAATATATATATATATATATATATATATATATATATATATATATATATATATATATATATCTTTTTCTTTCTTTTAAACTATTC